>NC_068361.1:47308718-47401218 GCF_020536995.1 Dreissena polymorpha | reverse complement strand
AAAGGGAGATACTTATATGTACCTGCCAAATGATAAAACAATAATAAGTAAAACCGGCGCAGTAGGGGACATTGTGTTTTGACATTGTGACAAACACATCTCTTGTTTTATAAATTCAAAATGTGAAGCCAGTGTTTGTTTTTCGTTAAAGTGATATTATGCGCATTTTCACTGTTCAATTGAGCTGAAAAGAATGAACAGGTCAAAAGAGTAAGTTAAAATGTGGTAACTGACCAATTATCTGCAACTCATCTTACTACCAGTTCTTTATAAACAGTATATATTATATTCGATATTTGACATAACTGTCCCAGTCCCCTAAGCCGAGCGGAACTGTCTTTTTATTAGGATCGGAGTTAGTGTTCGTGTGTCGTATCAATAGATATGATTGCAGGAAATCGAAATGATCCGTAAAACAAAATTGTGTCTTTGTTTCGTATGAACAAAACTGCACTAAAACTAAATTTAGATTCACATCGTACATCGAATCATTTCTGTCGTCAGTTGTCAAAACGAAAGAACGGTTGATATTCAAATGCATTACTTTTCTCTTTCCGAGATATTGTTTTAGTATGTTGATGCTAATTAACAAATATAAGTGGATATAAAGTGAAAACACCAAAAAAAAAAAAGAGTTGAGATAGACACCTATAAACGTAGCGTTATACTGTTAGATGCGCATAATATCAGTTAATAAAAATCGGGTTCGGTATTAGGCCCCATTCTGAATGGATTTTTTTATATATATTTTTAGCTCACCTGAGCACAACGTGCTCATGGTGGGCTTTTGTGATCGCCTTTTGTCTGTCGTGCGTTGTCCGTCGTGCGTCGTGCGCCGTCAACATTTGCCTTGTAAACTCTCTAGAGGCCAAATTTATTGTTCAATCTTCATATAATTTGGTCAGAAGATTTGTCTCAATGATATCTTGGATGAGTTCAAAAATGGTAACGTTTGCTAGAAAAACATGGCTGCCAAGGGGCGTGGCATTTTTCCATATATGGCTATATGTGGCTATAGTAAAACATTGATAACACTCTAGAGACCACATTTATTGCCAAATCTTCATGAAACTTGATCAGAAGATTTATCCCAATAATATCTTAAACAAGTTGGAAAATGATGTCGGTTGGTTGTAAACAAAACCGCCAGGGGGCGGGGCATTTTTCCTTATATTGCTAAAGTAAAATCTTGTTAACACTCTAGAGGCCACATTTATTTTCCGATCTTCATGAAACTTGCTAAGATAATTTGTCTCAATGATATCTTGGATGAGTGCGAAAATGGTTACGTTTGCTTGAAAAACATGGCTGCCAAGGGGCGGGGCATTTTTTCCTACTATGGCTAAATATGACTATAGTAAAGTCTTGTTAATACTCTTGAGACCACATTTATTGCCCAATCTTCATCAAACTTGGTCAGAAGATTTATCCCAATAATATCTTGGACGAGTTCGAAAATGATGCCGGTTGGTTGAAAAACATGTCCGCCAGGGGTCGGGGCATTTTTCCTTATATTGCTATAGTAAAGCATGGTTAACACTCTAGAGGCCACATTTATTTTTCGATCATCAAGAAACTTGCTCAGATGAAATGTCCCAATGATATCTTGGATGAGTTAAAAAAATGGTAACCTTTGCTTGAAAAACATGGCTGCCAAGAGGCGGGGCATTTTTCCTTATATGGCTTAATATTGCTATAGTAAAGTCTTGTTAACCCTCTAGAGGCCACATTAATTGTCCGATTTTCATGAAACTTGGTCAGAACATTCATCCCAATAATATCTTCGACGAGTTTGAAAATGATGCCAGTTGGTTGAAAAACATGGCTACCAGGGGGCGGGGCATTTATCCTTATATGGCTACAGTAAAACCTTGTTAACACTCTAGAGGCCACATTTATTTTCCGATCTTCATGAAACTTGCTCAGATGATTTGTCCCAAGGATATCTTGTATGAGTTTGAAAATGGTAACCTTTGCTTGAAAAACATGACTGCCTTGGGGTGGAGCATTTTTCCTAATATGGCTATATATGGCTAAAGGAAAATCTTGTTTACACTCTAGAGACCACATTTATAGTCCGATCTTCATGAAACTCGCTAAGAAGATTCATTTCAATAATATCTTGGACGAAAAAATGATGCCGGTTGGTTGAAAAACATCTCCACCACGGAGGCGGGACATTTTTCCTTATATGGCTATAGTAAAACCTTTTTAACACTCTAGATGTCACATTTATTTTTCGATCATTATGAAAGTTAGTCAGAAGATTTGTCCTAATGATATCTTGGATGAGTTCGAAATTGGTTTTGGTTGCTTTAAAAACATGGCTATCAGGGGCGGGGCATTTTTCCTCAAAAATATTCAATGATAAAAATGTACGTCGGTTGATTCCCCCTTATATCCGCAATACTGAATCACCACTTATTTGCTACAAATATAGTAAACCTGTAAGAAGTATCGTTTTTAAATATAATTCTATTTCCACAGATATAAATGTAATAAGAAATTGTCCCACATTATGTGACTGTTCTTTGGACATGTTATTACTGGGGACCTTAATTTCATTCAAAATAAAAAGCTTAGAAATTTACTATGCAGAGGTCCGAAGTACAGACTGCCTATCCCTGTTGATTTTGATGACTGCATTATGAAAATCGTAACATCCTTACAGGATTATTGCACTTAATGGTGAAGGAAGGAAAATGCTGAAATTACTGCACTCAATGATTGGAAAACCAAAATATTTAGTATGGCCATGAATAAAATATGTTTTTTTTATGACACAAATCCTTTGGCCCTACCACATTCACCTAAATTTAATAAACAAAATCTCTGTAAATTGCTTGAAGACTTAAAATCTAAATTCGTCAAAGTTCCTGCTGATAAGGCTGCTAATAATGTTATAATAATATGACGAGTGTTTTATGTTCAAACTATTTCACAAGAACTTTCACAAACTACATCATATTGTGAGTACAATAAGCAATCTAATGAAATTATTGCCGACCATAATGCCCAATGCAAAAAATTAAATGTAATAGTCAATATTACTGACAAGAAATTGCCATCACTTTACTGGATACCTAAATTACATAAGACGCCATATAAAAGTCGTTTGATCGCTAATTCAGTGTCTTGTACCACCAAACAATTATCAGTGTATCTTACATCTGCATTGAGTGCTATTAGATATCATATAGCTAAATTGAGTACTAAAGTTTATGAAAATAGTAATAATAACCTATTTTGGTCAATAAAAAACTCTTTAGAAGTTATTTATAAAATTGAAAAGAAAAACTATAAGGTGTCACATGTAAGCACTTATGATTTTTCTACACTATATACAACGCTTCCACACGCTTTAATAAAATCCAAACTTGCTTCTTTGATTGAAATAACTTTTGCTAGAGAGAATGTATGTATCTAGCTTTAAACACTAAAACAGCTTGTTTTACTAATCAGATATTAGATAATTACATCATTTGGACTGGTCTTGAATTTGTGAAGCACTTACTTTTTTTCTGGATAACTTGTTTGTTGAATTTAATGGTAAAATATTTAAACAAATTATTGGCGTTCCTATGGGTACAAATTGTGCGCCACTTATAGCTGACCTTTATTATATTGTTATGAAAGCGAATTTATGTTAGAATTATCTAAAACTAAGCAAGTAGATTTGATTCATTGTTTTAACCTTACTAGTAGGTACATTGATGACATACTTAATTTAGATAATCCATTATTTGAACAATATATTCACAAAATCTACCCAAAAGAACTAGTCTTAAATAGATCGTGTTTATCCAATACAGACGCTGCGTATTTAGACTGACATTTAACTATTAATAATATTTTGATCAAAACTAGTTTATACGACAAACGGGACGACATTAACTTTGAAATTGTGAATTATTCGTTCCTAGATGGCAACATCCCTAAAGGAACTTCCTATGGTATTTACATTTCGCAGTTGGTACGTTATGCCAGAGCATGTTCATGTATTAAAGATTTTAATGATCGTAATCTAATATTTACAAAAAAATTGCTAAAACAAGGCTTTTTGTATCATAACCTAAGAAGTAAATTCGCTAAATGTTACTCTAAGTATGGTGATTTAATTTCAAAATATAATGTTTCTTTAAAATGGCATTTAAATAATGGAATTTCCCATCCATCATTTTATGGAGATGTTTTGAAGCGTGTTCGCAGATTAAAATATGTTAAACCAAATGTTCTTATTAAACTTTTCAATTTAATTAATTTGTTTTTATCAAAAGGATACGATGCTTATGTAATTAAAAACACGTGTTTGATGGTTTTCGATTCACTTTATCTTTCTTCTCTTAAAATTTGGAATCATTAGTGATATTATAGGCATTTTTCACTATTGAACAAAATTGTGTCTTTGTGTCGTATGCACAAATCTGCATGAAAACTACATTTGGACTCACATCGTACATCAGATCATTTCTGTCGTCAGTTGTCAAAACACCTATATACTGTTTGATTCCAATAATGTCGCTTTAATGGAATTACCATGTTTATACATTTGATTCTTAATATTTAATCAACTCAACTTGTTTTATTCTTAGTTCAATTTTGCAGTAGCCCCCCATTTATAGTTTTATTATTACTTTACAGTACTGCCCCTGGATTTTGTTCACGTCTTTGTGTCTTCGCTTGTCAATTACGTCATAACTCTTTCTCTGTTCCTGGGTACATGGATTTTTTGACGTCATACGATCAACTTTCCAGTTGTAATCAACATGCATAGGTCATTGGGTTTATTTATAACGTTCAATTTTATTTATATTTTCTCTCTGATAGGCGTTTCTTGTTTGATTTAATTATTATTATTTTATGTTTTAGCAGTCACATGGTAAAGCAAGCAAGAAAGCAAGCAAGCAAGCAAGGTAATTTGGCATTTTTACACCCATTATTGCTGCTTCTTCCTGTATTTGCGCGATGATTATCTGAAATATTAACTTAATGACGCTATATTCTTAAATCTGTTTCTATAAAGAAGGAATGTAGTTAACACTTGTTTGTAGTTTCATTTTATCGTTCGTCAAAAAGTTGTAACTCTGTTGCTCTGGTATCTTCAATACCATTGAGTAATTAACTTGTAATAAAATTGAATGCGTTTTAATTCCCTTTTATTATTGTTTAATTTGAGTTACAATGCTATGACGTTAAATTTTATTTACACTTAAATGTATTATGAATATTGCTTGGCCAAGTGTAAGGTTGAGCGCTCTATAACCGGTTTAAACCCCCAATGCTTTGCATTGACCGTTCCAAGGCGGTGACCCCAGCTTTCTTCATATTTTGTGTTTATGTTGGTTTGTATTGTGCTGTTTTGTACTGTTTGGGCAATCGGTCACTTGCCTTAAATAAAGGACCAACTAATTGCTTATAATGAGAATTCAATACTGCTTCAGCAGCTGGAGTTTCACTTCTTTATATTGCATTGCACAACAGTGTGATGTGTGCTGCGTGGATGCAGTAGCTTGTATCCCCGTACATATTTTCGATGTTGTTATATTTTCAGCCTTCAGAGGCTGGTGGCGGTATTGTGTTTCATTATTATTTTAAGAACCTTGTTTAAGACCTTTCTTATACTTAGATTCTTATACATTCTCTGTACTTATAAAGTAAACGTGTATGTTCATAAATTGAGAGTTCTGCAGGTTAGACTGAATTTTTACAGACTATGATCTGACAAGCTGCCTTTTACTCTTTTATGTATGTTAACTTGGCAATGTGTATTAATGTTACTATAAGATTGGTGGTTTCGCCAAATAAATAACCTATGGACAGATTGATAACAAAAAAAAACCGAAAGTTGTTCTCTCACCATTGGGAATTCCGATTGCACGTAGTATTCATTTGCCATTAAATTATAGACAATTACTTTTTTCTAAACCTACAGTCAAATTAAGTTTACTTCGAACATCTTTCATGGGCGGTACAATGCGGCAGGGTTCAAGTTCACAGCGTAATCAAGCTCCGTATAATCGGTATCCAACAATAAATAAGTGCAACTCCAGGAAGTGTTTATGTTGCAAATTTTTTAAATATGTCCTCTTTTATTCTTTCATCTGTTAATAACCGTAAATTTTCAGTTAACATTAAATCCGATGTCTCATGAAATTCTATGCATGTGGTTTATGTTATTACTTGAAATGTACCCTGTTGTGGTGCGCAATACGTTGGGCAGACTGGTAGATCACTTAAAACACGTTTTAGGGAACATTTATTTTAAATTAAAAATAACAATAAATTTTACAACTTTATTTACCAGCACTTTAATAAAACGGGTCATAGCGTAACAAATATTTCAATTCAACCTGTGGAGCAACTTATTTTTAATAATAGTGCTTCAAATCCGTGCCAATTAAAAGTAAGGTGCATGTCAGAATTTGAATGGATTAAACGTTTGCAATCAGCTTACCCACTTGGATTAAATAATAATATTCTTAATGTTGGAACAATTTCTAAAAATAAATCGATTAATTCATTTTCTCTGTTTAGTAAAAGTCTAAGAAATAAACGTTCACACGGCATTAGGAAAAATTGTAACATAACGCGTAAATTTAAACGTCTGCTTTCTTTAAATGACTGTTACACATTATTACAAAATGGGGGTAAACATAAATTACTAAGTGCACTTTGCTCTCTTTCTGTTTCTTCGTTGGCGCATATTGATAAGGAATGTAAACTTATTTTATTTCAATCTGACCCTCTATATGAATGTGCTTGTATTATTGAATCTTTCACTGACTACTATCTTAAACCTTTTATTGAAAATGCACTTAACAAAACTAGAAATCGTATCAAAATTGAGTTTTGTAACAAAGGTCTTGATTTAATTGACCTTCCAAAAATATACACAGAACAAATTCCACTCTTGTCTAATATATTTCGATTAAAAAGGCTTTTTCAAAGTTTGTTTTAACAAATTAACTACATTTTCTTTCTGTTTCTCAACAAAACCAATTATAAAATGACGTCAAAAAACAAATAAACAGGAAATGACGTCATGACGTAAAAATGGCTGTGACGCTTTTTAGCGCCAGAAATAATAATAATAAAAATATTTTATTAATAAAATTCATTGTAACAGTAATAATGATAATGAAAATATAAATATTCTTATAATGAGATAATTAATCATAAACTAATTATGAAAAACTAGATACATGTAATAATAATAATAATACTAATAATAATGACCAACAATAATAATAATACAAATAATACATATAAATAATAATAATGCGATTAATAATTGTATTAAAAATGTCATATATATAGCATATTGACAAGTATCATTATTATAAAAACACATGTATTTTACTACTTGCGTAAAATGCAACAAATGATTAAAGTAATTAAATTAATAAAAACTGAAATAATTTTAATAAAAAATCAATTATCAATATGATAACTATACTACTGCTTAATTTGATAATACATGTTTGTGTTATAATACTAACATTAACAACTATTTTATTAATAATAATTATAATAAAAATAATGATATACTATTCATAATAACAATAATCCCAAACTAATTATCTTTAAACTTATCATCATCAACATCATCATCAACACTATCATCAACATCATCATCATCATCATCACTATGATCAACATCATCATCATCGTAATCTAACTATATTATCACATTAATTATTAATTATGAAGACTTTAAAATAGTTATCATATCATATTATTGACAGTTGAATTATTTTTATTAATTTAATATTGTTTTTATGATAAAATACATGCATCAGTCTCTGACGTTTAATTTCACTGTCTATATTGTTGCCATAATATTTCGGAGGTTGATTTCGTATTCAGTCCATTGGGAACCTCTGTTTTGAGTTTTTGAATCCATGACAATTCTTTTAGTTTTCGATACGATCCCGAATCATTCCGAATACACTGGAGTATGCTGACACCCATGTCGTCCATACCATGTTCGAGGGAGTTCATATGTTCGGCAACTGGTTTTTCTCTTTGAAGTCTGACATCAGCTTCGTGTTCTTTCAGTCTTTGTTTTAATGACCTCTTGGTTTCACCAACATACACAATCTTTTGACATTTGAGGCAGTTAATGCCATAAATAATGTTCCATGTCTCACAACCTTGCCTTTTCGATAAAGATACTCCTTCTATGCCGCCATTATTGTGTAGACCTCGTCCTAATATGTCACAAACAACACATTTACCTCTGCATATTGCATCCTGGTTCGACCCAGACTGACAGCACGATTTGTTTTCCCATGAACGAGAACATCAGAGATATTTCTATCCCTTCTATATGCGATAAGCGGGGTTGTAGTGAACACCTCTCTCATCTTTGTTGACTGATGTAGCAAGGGTAGGTGTTTTTGTACGATACTGTGGATATTAGGCAGTTTTCTTGAATATGTCAGAACAAGAGGAACTCTTTTGTTGTCTTCCTTATTATTTTTGCTTGGTTTTAAGAGATTTTCCCTGCTGAATTTATCAGCACGTTGAAACTGTCTATCAAGTAACTTTCCACTGTATCCACGCTTTCTAAGATGGTGTCTGAGTTTTAGTTTCTGCCGTTGATAATCACTTTCATTGGAGCATATTCTTTTGAGTCGTATGGCCTGGCTGTATGGAATGGATTCTTTTGTTTTTGTAGGATGGCTTGACTTTTGATTGAGGTACATGTGTTTGTCGGTGGGTTTAGTATAAAATGATGTAGTCAACTTCCCATTTTCGATTTTAACAATTGTATCAAAAAATTCTATCTGGTTTGCATTGACTCTCATTTCTACCTTATTATTTTTATTATGAATAGTATATCATTATTTTTATTATAATTAATATTAATAAAATAGTTGTTAATGTTAGTATTATAACACTAATATTATCACATAAACATGTATTATCAAATTAAGCAGTAGTATAGTTATCATTTTGATAACTGATTTTTTATTAAAATTATTTCAGTTTTTATTAATTTAATTACTTTAATCATTTGTTGCATTTTATGCAAGTAGTAAAATACATGTGTCTTTATAATAATGATACTTGTCAATATGCTATATATATGACATTTTAATACAATTAAATAATCTCATTATTATTATTTATATTTATTATTTGTATTTTTATAATTGTTGGTCATTATTATTAGTATTTTTATTATTATTACATGTATCTAATTTTTCATAATTAGTTTATGATTAATTATCTCATTATAAGAATATTTATATTTTCATTATCATTATTACTGTTACAATGAATTTTACATGCATGTGTTTCTGGCGCTAATAAGCGTCACAGCCGTTTTAACGTCATGATGTCATTTCCTGTTTATTTGTTTTTTGACGTCATTTTATAATTGGTTTTGTTGAGAAACAGAAAGAAAATGTAGTTAATTTGTTAAAACAAACTTTGAAAAAGCCTATTTAGGCGAAATATATTAGACAAGAGTGGAATTTGTATTGTGTAAATTTATATTTATCCCTACTGGATACAAAACTGAGTAGTATTATTACACTTCCAAAAATATTCAATGATAAAAATGTACGTCGGTTGATTCCCCCTTATTTCCGCAATACTGAATCACCACTTAATTGCTACAAATATCGTAAACCTGTAAGAAGTATCGTTTTTAATTATAATTCTATTTCCACAGATATAAATGTAATAAGAAATTGTCCTACATTATGTGACTTTTCTATTTCCAAATATATATATGGTCCAGTTGGACATGTTATTACTGGGGGACCTTAATTTCATTCAAAATAAAAAACCTTAGAAATTTACTACGCAGAGGCCCGAAGTACAGACTGCCTATTCCTGTTGATTTTGATGACTGCATTAAGAAAATCGTAACATCCTTACAGGATAATTGCACTAAATGGTCAAGGAAGAAAAATGCTAAAATTACTGCACTCAATTATTGGAAAACAAAAATATTAAGTATGGCCATGAACAAAATATGTTTTCATGACACAAATCTTTTCGCCCTACCACATTCACCTAAATTTAATAACCAAAATCTCTGTAAATTGCTTGAAGACTTAACATCTCAATTCGTCATAGTTCCTGCTGATAAGGCTGCTAATAATGTTATAATAATATGACGAGTGTTTTATGTTCAAACTATTTCACAAGAACTTTCACAAACTACATCATATTGTGAGTACAATAAGCAACCTAATGAAATTATTGCCGACCATATTGCCCAATGCAAAAAATTAAATGTAATAGTCAATATAACTGACAAGAAATTGCCATCACTTTACTGGATACCTAAATTACATAAGACGCCATATAAAAGTCGTTTTATCGCTAATTTAGTGTCTTGTACCACCAAACAATTATCAGTGTATCTTACATCTGCATTGAGTGCTATTAGATATCATATAGCTAAATTTTGTAATAAAGTTTATAAAAATAGTAATATTAGCCTATTTTGGTCAATAAAAAACTCCTTAGAAGTTATTGATAAAATTGAAAAGAAAAAATATAAGGTGTCACAGGTAAGTACTTATGATTTTTCTACACTATATACAACGCTTACACACTCTTTAATAAAATGCAAACTTGTTTCTTTGATTGAAATAACTTTTGCTAGAGAGAAGTGTTTGTATCTAGCTTTAAACACTAAAACAGCGTACATCATTTGGACTGGTCTTGACTTTTGTGCAGCACTTACTTTTCTTCTGGATAACTTGTTTGTTGAATTGAATGGTAAAATATTTTAACAAATTATTGGCGTTCCTATGGGTACTAATTGTGCGCCACTTATAGCTGACCTTTTTTATATTGCTATGAAAGAAAATTTATGTTAGAATTATCTAAAACTAAGCAAGAGGATTTGATTCATTGTTTTTACCTTGCTAGTAGGTACATTGATGACATACTTAATTTAGATAATCCATTATTTGAACAATAAATTCACAAAATCTACCCAAAAGAACTAGTCTTCAATAGATCGTGTATATCCAATACAGACGCTGCGTATTTAGACTTACATTTAACTATTAATAATAATTTTATCAAAACTAGTTTATACGACCAACGGGGCGACTTTAACTTTGAAATTGTGAATTTTCCGTTCCTAGATGGCAACATCCCTAAAGGACCTTCCTATGGTATTTACATTTCGCAGTTGGTACGTTATGCCAGAGCATGTTCATGTATTAAAGATTTTAATGGTCGTAATCTAATATTTAAAAAAAAATTGGTAAAACAAGGCTTTTTGTATCATAACCTAAGAAGTAAATTCGCTAAATTTTACTCTAAGTATGGTGATTTAATTTCAAAATATAATGTTTCTTTAAAATGGCATTTAAATAATGGAATTTCCCATCCATTATTTTATGGAGATGTTTTCAAGCGTGTTCGCAAATTAAAATATGTTAAACCAAATGTTCTTATTAAACTTTTCAATTTAATTAATTTGTTTTTATCAAAGGATACGATGCTTATTTACTTAAAAACTCGTGCTTGATGGTTTTCGATTCACTATATCTTTCTTCTCTTAAAATGTGGAATCATTAGTGATATTAAAGGCATTTTTCACTATTGAACAAAATTGTGTCTTTGTGTCGTATGCACAAATCTGCATGAAAACTACATTTGGACTCACATCGTACATCAAATCATTTCTGTCGTCAGTTGTCAAAACACCTATATACTGTTTGATTCCAATAATGTCGCTTTAATGGAATTACCATTTTTATACATTTGAATCTTAATATTTAATCAACTTAACTTGTTTTATAAGTAGTTCAATTTTGCAGTAGCCCCCCATAAATAGTTTTATTATTACTTTACAGTACTGCACCATGATTTTGTTCACGACATTGTGTCTTCGCTTGTCAATTACGTCATAACTCTTTCTCTGTTCCTGGGTACATGGATTTTTTGACATCATACGATCAACTTTCCAGTTGTAATCTACATGCATAGGTCATTGGGTTTATTTATAACGTTCAATTTTATTTATATTTTCTCTCTGATAGGCGTTTCTTGTTTGATTTAATTATTATTATTTTATTTTTTAGCAGTCACATGGTAAAGCAAGCAAGCAAGCAAGCAAGGTAATTTGGCATTTTTACACCCATTATTGCTGCTTCTTCCTGTATTTGCGCGATGATAATCTGAAATATTAACTTAATGACGCTATATTCTTAAATCTTTTTCTATAAAGAAGGAATATAGTTGACACTTGTTTTTAGTTTCATTTTATCGTTCGTCAAAAAGTTGTAACTCTGTTGCTCTGGTATCTTCAATACCATTGAGTAATTAAATTGTAATTAAATTGAATGCGTTTAATTCCCTTTTATTATTGTTTAATTTGAGTTACAATGCTATGACGTTAAATTTTATTTACACTTAAATGTATTATGAATATTGCTTGGCCAAGTGTGAGGTTGAGCGCTCTATAACCGGTTTAAACCCCCCTCTATCTTTCTGATAGGAGTTTCTTGTTTGATTCAATTATTATTATTTTATTTTTTAACAGTCACATGGTAAAGCAAGCAAGCAAGCAAGCATTCAAGCAAGCAAGGTAATATGGAATTTTTACACCCATTATTGCTGCTTCTTCCTGTATTTGCGCGATGATTATCTGAAATATTAACTTAATGACGCTATATTCTTAAATCTTTTTCTATAAAGAAGGAATGTAGTTGACACTTGTTTGTAGTTTCATTTTATCGTTCGTCAAAAAGTTGTAACTCTGTTGCTCTGGTATCTTCAATACCATTGAGTAATTAAATTGTAATTAAATTGAATGCGTTTTAATTTCCTTTTATTATTGTTTAATTTGAGTTACAATGCTATGACGTTAAATTTTATTTACACTTAAATGTATGATGAATATTGCTTGGCCAAGTGTGAGGTTGAGCGCTCTATAACCGGTTTAAACCCCCAATGCTTTGCATTGACCGTTCCAAGGCGGTGAACCCAGCTTTATTCATATTGTGTGTTTATGTTGGTTTGTATTGTGCTGTATTGTGCTGTTTTGTACTGTTTGGGCAATCGGTCACTTGCCTTAAATAAAGGACTAACTTATTGTTTATAATGAGAATTCAATACTGCTCCAGCAGCTGGAGTTTCACTTCTTTATATATATGGCTATAGTAAAACCTTGTTAACACTCTAGATGCCACATATTTATTGTCTTATCTTTATGAAACTTGGTCAGAAGATTTGTCCCAATAATATCTTGTTATCGCAGGTAAGCAACTTTGGGCCTTCCAGGCCCTCTTGTTTTTCGATATCATAGGTTTTCACCAGAACCCAAGTTATCATAAAATGTGCATCAAACGGCGATCGCCTAGATTCGTATTTGAAAACCAAGGTTTCAACAGACGTAAAATAATCTGTGAAAACATAAGTTCTCATCTTTAATACTAGATTTGCATTTGGGAACCATAGTTCTCATGAGAACCTAGGTTCCCAGAATTACGCGTCAGACGGCGTAAACTTAGTCTCTCGTGCGAGAACTATGGTTTTCAATATTGACCAATTATAACACAATATCCCTAGTTTGTTGGGATTTTGCATCGAGCTGCTTGCCATTCTCGCAGACGCTAAACATAAATTCAGAAACCTGTGATCTCATTTGAAAACCTTAGTTTACGTTCGATAACCCATGTTCTCGGCGAGACGACGCACATAGACATAGAACTTAGGTTCTCACGAGAACCTTAGTTATCATTTCAGAACCCCGGTTTTCAGTCAGACATTTAACGAATATTTATAAAAACACACATTTTCATGAAAATCTAGGTTTTCAAATCTAGAACTTAAGTTCTCAGATAATAAAGCCAAAACAATTTGCGATAAACCAAAGTTCTCGTTTGATATCCAAGGTTTTTACAAGAACCTAGGTTCTCGACAGATTTTTTCATCGTTTTCTCGGATATCCTTAGTTTCCATGAGAACACAAGATTTCATTTGGGATCATAAGTTCTGGTAAGAACCTAGGTTCTCAATAAAAACCTAGTTTCTTGGGATTATGCGTCGAACCGCTTGCCATATAAGTGTATCGGCTAAATTATAGACAAGAATGTTTTGAAACTCTGTGGGTGTGTTTTCATCGCCCATTTGCTATTCAGAAAAGATTCTGTTGTATTTTCGTCAGTACTTCCAATAATATTCCCTTTTTCAACCAACACTATTGTGTTTGTTCTTTCCTTAACGAAATACAAGTCCTTCCGGTTTATGACCTTTTCATTAATTACATGACAATACATAACAAATGAAATGTTTTGCTAAAAAAAAACTTTCTTTTACTTACATTTTATTATATTTCACTGCAAAACAGATAATAAGCTTTATAAAAGTAACAATTTGTAGAATTTCTTTTTTATCTGAATAGTTATTTCATTTTTAGAATGTTTCGACTCAATCGTCCTATCCCGAATATGCGATGGCTGCTGATGTTTTCCAAATAATTTCCTCTGACGGACATTTTGACCGTACGGGTATCTCTCATTGGGACCGTGAGCCACAGCCCCTATCAGATGAAATGAAGGAGAGAATGTCGCCAATAGAATACGCTGCGAAGTATTTTACTAGGTAAACTTATTTTGTGTATTTGTGTTATAACAATTATCTGTTAGAATGAAGTTAAGTCTGAATAGTTAAATAGCACATTTTAATGACTTAAGATACTCTTGAGACACCTCATTTGCCCTTCACATGCTGTCAATTATAGCTTTTAAGAAGACGGATACTGTTGTTAGAGCGTGAATAACAGGTCCACATACATATAGAGGGTTTGTGTGTGTTTCTTTGTGTGTGCATGTTTCTGTGTGTGTTTTGTGCGAGAGCGTGCTCATGTATGTGACCTTCTTATGATTAATTAAACAATTGCCACAAATAATTGTGTTTCTCTGACCTTTCAATATTCTTTATTCAATTTAAGGTCGAGGAATTTTTAATTCAATACTTAATTTATTTTGCTTCTGTTATGGTACTTTTTATGCAAATAATGATCTGAAAACTTTCCTAATCTCGTATACGTTATATGCATACACTATAGAACCATTTATACAGTACCGCCATTCAGGAAATGTTATGGATATATTGAAATTGAAACTAAAGAAACATTATCAGTCAAGTAAATTGTGTGAAAGTCAACTAGCAATATACAATAAAGAAATTCATCAAGCTAAACACTAGTTAAGTGACCACCATTGAATGGTCCACCGAAGCTTCCACCGGTTTTAAGGCGAGTCAATATCACACTTAGCTCAGCAATTATGAAGCCTTAATTGCATGAAGGGCAGTGGTACCTTAACACAATAAGGCCAGAATTTTTTTTTATTATTTGTTTTACGGGAAATTTTTCAAAAAAATTGAGTCGGTGGGACGATAAATACAAATAAAAATAAAAGCATGAAAAGTGAGCAGTTTACTAAAAAAATATAAATAAAAATTTTTAAACCGATTTTTTAAAATTCAGCCAATTTAACCTTATGTATACTTGCATTAACCTTTAAGTGTTTTATATATCTCATTACACTGTTGTAGAATGTTTGTATAATAATAGTAAACACATATATATAGGTAAAAGCACCTTTCGCATGTATTAATATACTATATTGCTTCAATAGAGAATATCAAACACACCAGGTGTGTAGTGTATTATAGTGGTCGTAAAACTTTTATTGAGTGCATATCATATGTATGTTTATAGCAAATATAGCATACATTTGACTTAAATAAAAAAGACTTGAAAACTTTTTACATTGTTTAATAGCTTTAAATAACAACCAACTTTGTAACTTTCATCAGTGGATGGACTATGCACACTAAAAATACTCTTTAAAGGGGCCTTTTCACAGATTTTGGCATTTTTTTTAACTTATTCATTAAATGCTTTATATTGATAAATGTAAACATTGGATCGTAAAAGCTCTAGTAAAAAATCAAGAAAAAAAAGAAAAAGGAAAAGAACATTGCCCGAAGCAGGTTTCGAACCAGTGACCCCTGGAGTCCTGCCAGAGTCCTGAAGTAAAAACGCTTTAGCCTACTGAGCTATTCCGCCGAGTACACTTTTTTGACGTATTTTATACCTTATATAAGCAATCTTCGTAGTTTCACAAAATTTAACGACAAAAACAGAACTCTCCAAATTATTCAATCGTTTCGCGTTGCAACGCTTTATAATTTTTAGGTTTTAAAATCGTCAAAAGATGCATATAATGGCTATATTAGAGCATGGTTAATGTTCAGTATTACTGTTTCCTCACAAATATCATAACTGAAACGAAAACTTACGAATCTGAAACAATTTTTTTCAATTTTGTCAATTTACCAAAGCGTGAAAAGATCCCTTTAATATACAACAGACTTGCTTTATATCATGATAACTTGTATCAATCATGAGAAAAAATGAGCCACGTAACAGGAAATTGGACCTTAGGGCGATTGCGACCAGTTTGGCTCCAAAAGAGCAGTATGATCAGGTCCAACATGTTCAACATAATTGTCATACAGTCAGTACTTCTAAAGATGTTAAGCGAACATTTTGGATCCTGATCAGACTGCGCTTGAATTGATCTTGATCCAATCTTTGTGTAGTGAAAGTTCTAGTACATAATATGTGAATATTTTATTTAAGAAACAGAGAGTTATAGACTTATAAAACATGTGCTGCATTTAATTTTATATTCAGAGAGAGTTATAGTGTTAATATATGTAAAGTGAACACAAGGGGCATGACTCAATATTTGGTGTGTAACATCGTTATGAGGTTCCCTTTTGAAGTTTGTTCAAATCATGCAGAAAATTTGCCCTCCCTAGGGGTTTCTGTTTTGCTTATAAATATAAATAATATAATTAGTATCTGAAACCGCAAGGCCCATTGGTTTGTTACGTTGCATGCCGACCATATAGTGGTTCCTTTGCTAAGTTTCCTCAAAGCATATGTCCGTGGTCAAAACTGTTTGCGCTTCAGGGGTCAACGGATTTATATAGATTAATGTATTTGATAATCCCTAACAACACAGAAACCGCAAGGGTCAGGTGTTCAATATTTGGTGTGTAACATGTTGGTTTTTTCTTCTTTTAGGTGTGATCAAATCATACATTTTGAGTAAAAAATAACCCGTCCTTGTTTCACAATATTAATATAATAAAGAGCTTAAACAATCTTATTCTCTCAAAACGCATGGGTTAAGTAATAATTATTTTGTATGGGACATTGTTTGGTGGTAATCTTCGTAGATTTTGTATCATGTCCATTGGCTTCACATTAGCCCCAACAAAATATTGAGGTAAAAGACACAATATACCTGGAAACCTAGATTTATTTCATTGAACTTTTTCTTAAGTGAAAGCCGTATAAAGAATTAAATAGTAGCAAGGATTTAAATTGTTCTAGTAGAATTACTCTGCTGACTGTATACAATTTACTCGCAAGATTAATTATATATAGAAAACAACTTTTGAACTATGTAATTGTATTTTTTAACAAGAGGGCCATGATGGCCCTGAATCGCTCACCTGACTCATTAAGATCAGATGAAAACTATGACCTCTATTGTCTACACAATGTTTTTCTATGATTTGACCTAGTGACCTAGTTCCTGACTCTAGATGACCCAAATACAATCCCAATCCAGATTTCATCAAGATAAACATTCTGACAACAGTTCATAAATATTGGATGAAAACTGTGACCTCTATTGTCAACACAAGGTTTTTCTATTTATTTGACCTAGATTTTTACCCCAGATGACCCAAATACAATCCCACCCAGATTTCATCAAGAATTCTGACCAAATTTCATAAAGGTTGGATGAAAACTGTGATCTCTAATGTCTACACAAGGTTTTTCTATTATTTGACCTAGTGACCTAGTTTTTGACCCCAGATGACCCAAATAAAATCCCAACCCAGATTTCATCAAGATAAACATTCTGACCAAATTTCATAAAGATTGGATGAAAACTGTGACCTCTATTGTCTACAGAAGGTTGTTCTATTATTTGACCTAGTGACCTTGTTTTTTACCCCAGATGACCCAAATACAATCCCAAACCGGATTTCATCAAGATAAACATTTTGACCAAATTTCATCAAGATTGGATGCAAACTGTGACCTCTACTGTCTACACAAACAAATTGTTGACGGACGGACGCACGGACATACGCACAACGGACGCCGGACATCACACGATCACATAAGCTCACCGTGTCACTTCATGACAGGTGACCTAAAAATATGTGTCGGAGATAAACATGAACAGTTGTGGTTAAAATCCCATAGAAACAAGGGCTGTTTGTAAAACATGCATGCCCCCCTATATGGGCTATAAGTTGTAGTAGCAGCCATTGTGTGAATACGTTTTTTGTCACTGTGAATGGTGGTGGTGGTGGTGGTGGTGTAGTAGTAGTAGAAGTAGTAGTAGTAGTAGTAGTAGTATTAGAAGTAGTAGTAGTAGTAATAGTAGTTGTAGTAGTAGTAGTAGTAGTAGTAGTAGTAGAAGTAGTAGTAGTAGTAGTAGTAGAAGTAGTAGTAGTAGTAGTAGAAGTAGTAGTAGTAGTAGTGGTAGTAGTAGTAGTAGTAGTGGTAGTAGTAGTAGTAGTAGTAGTAGTAGTAGTGGTAAAAGTAGTAGTAGTAGTGGCAGTAGTAGAAAGAACTTTGGTTTCGTCTGTAAAAATTCGATAAAATGAACTGATCCAAACACAGGGACGTAACTCGGTCAAAAGGTACCGGAAAATGGTTAAAATGTTGATATAAAAATAGTTATACAGTTTAATATATGGAAAAAGTGTTTTGTTTTAAGTTAATAAAGAATAATAAGCATGTTATTTTGTTATTTTGTCAAGAAAAATAATTAAGACTTTCTTGTGACTTTGACGGACATACGAACATCCGGACTTAATGTTATTTTCTTCAGAAGCTGTGTTTCATACTTTTTTGTAAATAAAGAATATATATGGGTGTGTGGGGAATTGGATTATTGATGCAAGTACCTGTGGTTCAGTCCTCATGTTCATTAAAAGAAACGTAAAGTAGTACTTCTTGGATAATTTCGGGATGTTGATTTTTATCTATAAAAATATTACAGTATCTACATTTTAATAAATACGCATATTTATTAAACCTACCCAAAACTTTTTTACACACCGAAAGTTATCGATGGTGACACTTCTGCATCATCTGCAAAAACTCTAATTATGTTTAATTTCGCATCACATAATATGGGCATGATGTCAACAATGGTATTCTGCAGATTAACTTTTATAATTGAAATTGTTTCTGCTCCGTTTTTAATTAATTTGATTTTAAAATATGCTACATTTGTCTCGTTGTTGTTAATGTCCGCCATTTCAGAAAAACAATATGAAAATCATGTGTTCAATACTCACCGATTGGCTCATAGCGTGTGGTATTGGCTGCAATAGCCAATGAAAATCGCTGATGCTTTACAAGTCGACTTGGCACAACGAAACAACCCGTATTATAAACAAATTTTTAACAACACTTTCGGCAATCTGCGCATTTTTTTTTCTTATAGTTTTGGATAAAATACCAGGTCGGCGGGTGAAATGTAAATGAAAAAAACGAAAGTGACTTTTATTTTATTTGTATTTGTCGAAAAAAAGGGTCGGGCGCTCCCGTAAAACAAAAAAAAAATGCTGGCCTAATCTTATTGCATAGATTGATAGATTGCGTTAATGCATTTTCGATTGTTTTATGATCATTTAACAAGGTAAGTACAGTTAAGTTTATATGCTTTATTTTTGTGTTAACCTACTTATTCAAGCTCGATTGCATCAAAAGCCCCATGCTTATTGAAACACTCTAAAGTCTGTTTCCTGGGTAGAACTGTTATTTGGTGTCTTTTATGGAGATTAACAGTACTCTTCCACAGTGGCATGGAGCAGTACGACGACCTTAAATACTTTAATTTTTGACGTAGATATTATGCTACCACTATTTATGAAAAAAGAAAAATAATTTGTAATAATTTGAAGCCATACCCAGTTAAGCTGAAACAATAAAATTCAAACGTGTTTGTGTGCACTTGAATGTTATGTTTCAGACAGAGATTTCAGAAAGTGTCTGACATGAGAGAGTTATTGCCCTTTATACAGAATGGCGCCAGTGTCAAGGTCTGTGTAGAGAGCCAATACTTTGAACTTCAGAGTGTTACGATGGATTCTGCGAATGTTTCGGGTACGCAATATAAGTGTATAGCATGTGAAAATGTTAAACTTTGAACATTTGCTTATACTTGCAGCACACATTTAAACAGGTTTATTGATCCCGATTTCTAACGCAGGTGTATCGGTCTTTGAAATGCGTGACACATCTGATGGTCGACGATTCAATGAAACATTACAGAAAGTATACCGACTCTTCTTGCAATCGCTGTCAGATGTATTCAAAAACAGCATGGACAGCGCAAGGTTAGTTGTTCTAATCTGTGTTGTAAGATTAATATGGTGATTTAGTTTAGTATGAGCAAAATCCGTAAGGCAAACTTCAGAAACATTTGGCATTGAATTGGTCAAATAACCTTATCTAAATCAACAAGGTATATATCCCTTACTATCATAGTATCGGCCCTTCTCATGGTATCGTGCCTTTAATGAAAAACGTTTAAGGATTGCTATAAAGTTAATGTGTTTTTTTAGAAGTAGTAATTTGTTTGATGGTGATCCATGACTATTACGACTATTATTCTCATCGTTTCCGGTGTTCGTTGGAAAGAAGGTCTTGTTTATTCCAAGGTGATGCTATGATTTTTAATTATGCAACACAACTATGTAAGTTTGTTTATAGATTAATACTAGCTTTATCAAAGTTTTACATGCCGCTTATTGTATAACATGTACAAATTCTTAAAGAACAACATTAGCATGAGTTTTGTTTTTCCATTAAGTTTTTTTAGAACAAGCACGTGTGCTTGTTCTAAAACCTTAGCAACCAATCAGAAGGGCAGATACTATGAGACAATTGTATATGAAACAGATTACTACAAGGAGCTAAGTCTGGCCGGTATTTTGTCAACACATTTGCGATTTAAATGCAGTATTCGTTGATATGTCCCAGAATACACATTCAACTACAATGTATAGATTGACATATAACGCATTCGCGTTTTTATATTTGTTCACTTCCAAGATTCGTATGTATTCATTAAGAGGGCTGATATCTTACGGATAGACATGCTATATACACAGTGAAAACATGACTGGTGCCAGTTTATATGCCATAGAAAAAGAAAATAGGACTAGATTGATTGATTTGTCCATCCACTGTATCAGATTAATTGAATTAAACAAAGAACGATTACTACGTGCTCATTGTAAATGAGGACATGATGAGCCTCTTACATGTGTAACATTCATGAACATTTCTTAACTTGCTAAAACTCGTTTAAAATATATCCATATTAAATTATATAAAGGTTTTAGTGTTTTAGGAGGTATAAGTATGTTTTCCCAAGTTCGTTGAACATTTTTAGCGTTGTTTACATATACAATAAACACTTTGCCCTAAACATTAAACAATGCATTAATAAATTGTGTGTTGAACGAAAGTTATATCTTAATTACGCATTATTCACTACTGATTGAACGCATGAGACGAAAAGCTTTCGATCGGGCACATGCAACATTGTAAACATTACCCACCAAAAGCATCTTACACGTCATGTCGTATTTAATATATTCATATATGGCCCCGTGGTTCGATGATGATCTAGTAAATCGGAAGGTCCCCGGTTCAAATTCCGCTAAAACCACGCAATTTTCCTGAGCAAATCATGAATCACATGCTCACTCCATCCTGGAGTATAAATAGGTACATGTGAGGAAAATTAGACAATTTATCGTGGCAACATACTGCGCCGAATGTTAACCTACGACTTATATCCCAGTATTCGGGGGATTTATTTATTTTAATCGTTTCAATGAAAATGATTTCATTAAAACTTTTTTTTACAAAAGTCCATTTAAAATGCCTATATCTACAATTGGTACCAGCTGATATGCACATGTCAGTATACATCAAGCATACATGCTTTATAACATGTATATTTTTGTAGCTGCGTTTGTAACACATAAATAAATATATATATGTAAAACTATTTTTTTATTTTTGGTGCTGTTGAAAACACTACTAGAATGGTGATTATAAAGAGGAAAAGTTTGAATGAATAACAGTACTTAATTCAAATGAAATATGATTCACATGTTTAATCGACTCAATGGCACATTTATTATAAGCGCTAGCAGATACTGACATGTATAATCATACATGTTTACGAAAAATGAATGGTTGCGTTTTATTTAAAATGTTTAAAACTTAAATGTTCATGTTAGTCATTCTTCTGAACTTTAACTCAAGTTTTTTTTATTCTATCAGTCTTCAATTATCGTCTTTATCACAAAATACATTTATAATTTGACATTAAATTGTTATCCCTTTGTTGATAGCCCCATAAATGATCTGCTCATTTAACCCTCCTTGGCCCGACAATGTAGCTGTATAAGTATTTCGTTGTAGTTACGGTTTGAACACAGCCAAGCAAAAAGACTATGAGCAAAGAACCAACCTGAATCTGATCTGGTTTGTGGACACATGCTGGGAGCTTGTTTACAAGAACGACCGTAATGGTAACGCTGTGACTGGATCCGCTTCCGAACTCCTTTATGCAGTGAGAGCCGGTAAAAGGATCAAAGTTCAAATAGGCAAAACATTTCATCAGGTCAGTATAATGGCATTTCTATTGCTTACATACCGGTACTTATTTCTAAGTACGAAAATAAATAATAGAAATGCAATAGCTTTGGTGAGAAAAATATCGTAATAGGCACAGGTTAGCGTTAAGTAGTCAACAAGCAACGACCACAGAAAGACAGAAAAAACATGTCATTTTATTTAAGCTTGAAATTGAAATTTGTTTAAGCATATAGTGTTCGTGGGAAATTTTAGGATACCGTGATATCTGTATGTATGTCAACATATATATACAAGTTTTTTATTTGAAAACGTCACAAATCTGCTCTCTTGAAACCACATAGGTCAGGAGTTAAATATAATTGGTGTGTCTAGTGGTTCTCAAATCATGCCAATTGAGTAGACAATGGCCACGGCTTATGAATCGCAATATGTATATAGACGAAAATGGAGCACACTACTTGTGAAAATGTTTTTCTCATAACAGACAAGATCCAAAGATGAAATATTGGAAACAAACATAGTATTGTGATCCTCTTTCAAGTTACTTGTTATTGTGCCCTTAAGGTTAAAACTCGACACCACCTTGTGGTTTATTTCATTAATTTTTATGTTAATGGAGATAGGTATAACTTAAGATCTTCAACTACGCAACTACAAATTCAATGTTACAAACTTACATAGCATACGAAGTTCATTAAAGTCATATCCCTGGGGTAAATAAATGGCCCCACTCCGAGTTGCTTGTTTCCCTCATATGAATGTATTAAAAACTTTAAAACATTCTCCTCTAAAACCACAAGACCAAAATGTTTGATAATTGGCATATTACATCATTGGATGGTCCGATGCAAAATTTCTTCAAATCATGCTCCTAAAGTGTGCATTGCCCGCTTCTTGAGTTACCTTGTTCCCTTACAGGTGAATGCTCTTAAATCTCTCCTTGAATTCGCAAGGCAGAGTTGTTCGGTTATTTTAGTCTTACAGAATCCTATGCTCATCTTCCAAATGTGTTCAGATCATTCCCCTGGTGATTTTTTTTCATGAAACCTAAAACATAAACAACGGGATTCATTTATTAGCTCATCTATTTTTTTGAAAAAAAAGAAGCTATTTTCATCACCTGGGCGTCGGCGTCCGGTTAAGTTTTGTGTTTAGGTCCACTTTTCTCAGTAAGTATCAACGCTATTGCATTCAAACTTAAGACACTTACGTCCTGTCATGAGGGGACTGGGCAGGCAAATTTAGATAACTCTGGCGTGCATTTTGACAGAATTATGTGCCCTTTTTATACTTTGAAAATTGAAAATTTGGTTAAGTTTTGTGTTTAGGTCCATTTTATTCCATAAGTATCAACGCTATTGCTTTCATACTTGCAACACTTACTAACTATCATAAGAGGACTGTGCGGGCAAAGTTATGTAAATCTGATTGGCATTTTGACAGAATTATGTGCCCTTTTTATACTTAGAAAATTGATATTTTGGTTAAGTTTTGTGTTTAGGTCCACTTTATTCCTAAAGTATCAAAGCTATTGCTTTCATACTTGAAACACTTTCTAACAATCATAAGGGGACTGTGCAGGCAAAGTTATGTAACTCTGACTGGCATTTGGACAGAATTATAGGCCCTTTACACTTAGAAATTGAAAATTGTATTAAGTTTTGTGTTTTGGTCCACTTTACTCCTAAAGTATCATAGATATTGCTTTCATACGTGTAACACTCGCAAACTAACATAAGGGGACAGTACAGGACAAGTTGCATAACTCTGGTTGTCATTTTGACGGAATGATGGCCCTTTTTTGACTTTAGTAACTTTGAATAAATGGTTAAATTTTGTGTTTAGATCCACTTTACTTCTTAAGTATCAAGGCTATTGCTTTCAAACTTCAAATAAATTCATGCTATCATGAGGGTATTGTACCTGGCAAGTTGAATTTTACCTTGACCTTTGAATGACCTTGACTTTCAATGTCAAATAATTAGATTTTGCTAAAATTGCCATATCTTTTTTATTTATGATTACCGGTAGATATTTCCCATCATTTTATGGAGATGTTTTGAAGCGTGTTCGCAGACTAAAATTTGTTACAGAAAATGTTTATATTAAACTTTTCAATTTAATTAACTCGTTTTTATGAAAAGGATATGATGCTAACGTACTTAAAAACACGTGCTTGTTGGTTTTCGATTCACTTTATCTTTCTTCTCTTAAAATTTGGAATCATTATTGTGGTCATTTTTCACTGTTGAACAAAAGTGTGTCTTTGTGTCGTGAACAAATCTCCATGAAAACTACATTTAGACTCGCATCGTACATCAAATCATTTCTGTCGTCAGTTGTCAAAACACCTAATATATACTGTTTGATTCCCATTATGTCGCTTTAATGTAATTACCATTTTTATACGTTTGATTCTTAATATTTAATCACCTAAGCTTGTTTTATTAGTAATTCAATTTTACAGTACTGCCCCTTCAATATTTTTATTTTTAGTTTACTGTACTGCCCCTGGATTTTGTTTACGTCATCGTGTCTTCGCTTGTCAATTACGTCATAAAATACTCTTTCTCTGTTCCTGGCTACATTGACTTTTGTGACGTCATACAACTTTCACAGTTGTATTCTACATGCATAGGTCATTGTGTTTATAGCGTTAAATTTTCATTTTATTTTCTCTCTGTCAGGCGTTTCTTGTTTGATTTATTTTTTAGAAGTCACATAAACATCCAAGCAATGTAATAATGAACTTTTACACCCATTATTACTTCTTCTTCCTGTATGTGCGCGATGATGATCTGAAATATTAACTTCATGACGCTATATTCTAAAATCTTTTGTCTATAAAGAAGGAATGTAGTTTATACTTGTTCGTAGTATAATTTCATCGTGCCTCAAAAAGTTGTAACTCTGTTGCTCTGGTATCTTTCCTACAATTGAGTAATTAAATGGTAATTAAATTGAATGCGTTTTAATTCCCTTGTATTATTGTTTAATTTGAGTTACAATGCTATATGAGGTTAAATTTTATTTACACGTAAATGTATCATAAATATTGCTGGGCCAAGTGTGAGGTTGAGCGCTCTATAACCGGTTTAAACCCCCAATGCTTTGCATTGACCGTTTCAAGGCGGTGACCCCAGCTTTATTTATTTATGTGTTTTGTATGTTGTTTTGTATTGTGCTGTTTTGTGCTGTTTTGGCAATTGGTCACTTGCCTTAAATAAAGGACCAACTAATTGTGTATAATGAGAATTCAATGCTGCTCCAGCAGCTGGAGTTGCACTTCTTTATATATATTGATTGATACTTTTACATAACAACTCTTACCTGACATACCACAATAGACTCCACCCAAACCATCCCACATGGTTAAACAAAAATAAAAAATGTTCTTGTTTATTTTTGAAATACCGTCCAACCATCTCACCCAAGAATATCCCCCCCCCAATATAATTTTTTTTCTTATTTTTGGAAGATAATGTAATTAATGACCACACACCCACACTATACACCCCTATCTACCCCACCCCTCCCTCCTTTGTGATTGAAGTATTGAGATAGGCCCCTTAACCTTTAAAAGAAAAATAGATGAGCGGTCTGCATCCGCAAGGCGTTGCTCTTGTTTTAGTTCATATTACTGCACAGAACAGTTCAGTTCCTTCAGATTTTAAGGGGAGCCACCAATGGACATATGTCCCTCTTTTTATGTGTGTTTTCAGGCGAGCTTTATAACAGTAAACAGTGACGTCGTAACAATACAGGTATTGGACAGCATGGATAACAATCTGCAAGACCCTACATGGCACTGGCTGTTTGTATCCTCTAACGGCTATGTGACCACGGTGAAGAACAAAATCGGAGACCCTAATATGCCTGGTAGAGTGTACGATAGGATGGAAATAGCTTGGTTTGTGGAACTCCGAGATTGGTCATCCGGTATCTCTATCTCTGTTAATGGTAAGCCAGTGTAGTAAAAGTGTGTGCAAACTTGGCATTTACAAAATTATAACACAGAATTAATAGTAGACGTCATAATATAACTTGACAAAAGTTCCTTTGTTATGGCATGTAGCAATTTGACCCCGAATTTGACTGTTAATCCCTGCGTACCATAGGCGGATCCAGGGGGGAGGGGGCGGACGCGGCCTGGACCCCCAAAACTATAAACTATGCATTTTTTTGGCATTATAAGAAGATACTTTGATGAAAGTAAACAAGGCGTGACATGCTCGAGAAGTGGTTGTCAAAGCCTTCAAAATCACTTCAATCGTGAAGCTTCCGGGGGCGTCGCCCCCCTGGATCCCTTAAACTATAAACAATGCACTTTTTTGGCATTAAAAGAAGGTACTTTGATGAAAGTATATAAGGCGTGACATGCTCGAGAAGTGGTTGTCAAAGCCTTCAAAATCACTAAAATCTTAAAGCTTCCGGGGGGCTTAGCCCCCCCCCCCCTGGACCCCCTAAACGATAAACTATGCATTTTTTTTTTGCATTTTAAAAAGGTACTTTGATGAAAGTATATAAGGCTTGACATGCTCAAGAAGTGGTTGTCAAAGCCTTCAAAATCACTTTGCCCCCCCCCCCTGGACCCCCTAGCGGGGCTTTGGACCCCAAGATAATCTTTTAGTATCCCCCCCCCCCCCTAACCAGAACTCCTGGATCTGCCCCAGCGTACGGCAGTCTGTTTCCGGAGTTTTTTGTTAACCGCTTTGAACTATTTACCTGATTCGTGCTGGTCCTTTGATTTTCGTAGAAGTGACGGGCATTGAATATTGTTTATTATTAAAGTCTGTGAGATCAAGTTTCTGACAGATTAAGTTTGAGTATTCGGTAGTCCAGCAATTTTTGACGATGTTACGTGCCTTAATTGGACTTAACAATTTTCTCTAAAATAACACTTTTCCAGATTATTATTTTCAGAAAAGCTTTCATATACTGTCCGAATAATCGGTGTGTTAGTTTATGTGCATGACTTTCAGATTAAGTATGAGTATGTTGCGTATGTGGCGTTTTGAGAACAAAGTGGAATGAGTGGGCATCTGTGCCTAACAGACACTTTTTCTGTTCAACAATACGTTTATCAGTTCACATGAACACATGTTTCTTCAACAGGAAGCGGCGAGATACAGAAAATCAGAGATGCAGTCAGTGCTGGGAGCGACCTCCGGTACATGATCAAAAATGCGACTGGCTCTGAACTGTATTATGAGGTAACTTTTTTAAACTATCGACCTTGATTTTATTACTTTTAATACAATGAATACGATTACTATTTGATTCATTTTATGGTGAGCCATTGTTATTACCTCATGCCCGGCGATTTATGACATGCCTCAACTTTTGGCTCCCTTACCACTCTAGAGGCCACATTATTCTTTCACTCTTAATGAAACGGGGTCACATGCTTCAGCTGGATAATATCTAGGCCCCGTTTGAATCTAGGATATTTCGACCAAATACTAGATCACCAGTTCGAACCTATGTGATACCTTGTTAATACTCTAGATGCTACATGTATGGCTCTATCTTGATTAATCATTGTCAGAATGTTTAACCTGACATTATGTATGAAAAGTTGGAATCTAGGACATATGGGTAAAAAATCTGGATCACAAGTTCAAATCTTAGGATTTTCTTTTATGAAAAAAAAACGTATTTCCTCGCTAGAGGACATTTATGTTTCAATCTTTATGATACTGGGTCAGAATGGTTATCTTTACATTTTCTAGGCCGAGTTTGAAACGCAGGCATATGCGTCCAATAAATAGGTCATCAGGTACATTTATAGAAAAATTTTGTAACGGCTCTAGAGACTCAATCTTTATGAAAAATTGTTAGAATGTTTACATTTACAATATCTAGGTCAAATTCAAAACTAGGTCAAAAGCTTAAAAAACTAATTCATAAAGTCATATCTAAAAAAGTTTTGAACACTGTAGAGACCATAGTTATGACCAAGTCTTATTGCCATTTGCTCAAAATGTGTATTGACAATATACATATCATTTTTGAGAATGGGTCAAGTGGGGTCCAACAATATGACCACGTCGAGTTTTTAATAATTTGTGTCAGTTATTGCTTTTAAATATAAATTATTATTGGGTTCTCCACCTTTGCATATTTCAGATTTCTTGAATCAGATATCTTTTGAAAGTTCTATTGAAAGAAATAAAACTTCGTTTGATGTCATTCTTCATGCAAAAAGAACAATTTGATGCATTGCTATCTAAATTTGTATGAGTTCTTTACAGAAAACTAGCTCGTCTGTAAGAAGTGTATTTAAGGGTACAAACGTAGTGCACTGAATTGATGCATCTGGCAATATTGGTATATAAGATTTTGGTATATAAGATGTTGTTATGAAATCGTTTGTGCTCATTATCAATATCTGTGGCTTTAAAAATAATTTGTACAGATGTTTAAAGTAACGAGTACAAAATACTCGGTGTCTGCTCAACTTTAAAGCGTATTATTCAGATAAACAGTTTAAAATGTCAAATACTGCAAATGAATATGTATTGTTATGTCTCCAACAATGTACAATTTTACTACGAATATTTGAACGATCATTGTCAAATAATTACCATATAGTAATAATGTGCAAACATGGTGACCAACTAAAATCAAACTATTTTTATATTTGATTTATGACATGCCTTTCAGTGAGCCACCAGGGTATTCCTTAATAGATTTAAGTTTCTTACCTAATGAGGATATGATTTCATCGCTAACGACAACTTTTACCCGCACTTTTGTCAACTGTTTGCTTATGTTATGCGAAAATAATACGTGTGTAGAATGTGGAAGATTTAATAAGATGTCCTCATCAATTCTTCAATTTCAGCCAAAATTCTATGATGGCAATAGGTTCGCTTCCGCACACGAGTTGGTAGAAAAGAACGGGGTATTTTACCAGCGCTACAGTAAATTCGAATTTGCTGGAAGTTGGAGTCCCTGTGTTCAACAATGGAATGATTGGAAGGCGGATGCTCCGTATGACGGCGACTATAGCTACCTGTGGGGCGTGGAGAGCCTCTGGTTTATTGGAATGTAGCCTCCTGATGGCAGTCGTTCAAATGTCGTCGAAATAGCTCATGGACTTCACATTTATAATGTGTCTCTACGATTTATATCTCTTAACTAACTTCAAATCAATTGTTCAAATCAATCATGCATGGGTTTTTTCAAGGATGTGTAAAACAACTTTTACCCAAACAATTCTTGTCAGTGAAAAAAAGGGATGTAGAATGTTTGTAAGGTTTTGACCTCAATATATTTGTTTAGATACTTGTGATACCAACCGGTACGATTTGTGTTTTTATTCAGTTTGTCTGTAGAAAATGCCAATAATAGTATTGCTTTCTTGTATTTTGGAAATGTTATGTTAATTTTTAAACGAAATATATTCAGATAACAACGAAAATCAGTGTGAACATTTCGACCATTAAATTTTTAAGAGCATATTCGTGTTGTTCGTGTATTAGATGGCAGATTTATTTTCTGCAAAGGTACCTTTAAGTCTTCAACAAACACAATCTGAAATACTACCTTTGGTTTGTGTCGTAAGGATATTATGTGCAGCTTAGTTGGAGTACAGCGTGTTTAACTGACCAAGAACCAATATTTCACTGTCAACTTAAGAAATAAATGAAATGCACAGTTCGCATTCTATTTCTAAGCAAACATGTACGTATTGATTACGGTACATCATAAATATCATCATTAAGGAATAGTTACAATAATGCCATGATTGCAATATGAAAATACATGTACAACCGTTTAATAATCCGGCATGCAACATGCATATCAAGATTCTGATTCTTAATAAGGTACCGTCTTGTAAAAAACTATTGACAGAAGAATCAAACATTTACATGGGATGTAGGCTGGTTCGCTCGCTCACGTTGTTCTGGTTTGGTTTAAAATATAAAAACGTCGTTTCTCATAAAAAAAAGGTAATTTCGGTTCGAGACGGGTCAGACATTAAATTAATAAATACAAATAAAACAATATTTCAACTCGGAAGACCACAATTTATTAAGAAAAAAAGAGAGTGAGAGAGCTTTATTATAGTATAATTCTAACTATTGCTCCAAACTTCAAAGACAATAACACGAGCAAAGACTACACTCGTGCGCACAATATTTAGGCCAAAAATGAATCGCACTCGGAAGATAATATTCAATATATTTATGATAAAAGATGAAGCTGGTAAATGTTCAGTAGTGTGTACGCATAAGAACGCTAATTCATATGAAACTGAAAACCACCAGTACAAATAAAATGCATTTCATTATTATATAATTGTACAGAAATCGTATTTAAGCTAACGCGAGCTCCAAGTACTTCTGGCAAGCTAGTGTGGTTACCATTTGTCCGTCGTGCATCGTCAACATTTACCTTATTAACGCTCTAGAGGCTTCATTTACAGAACGTCAAAACGGGACGTGTTGATGTTATTTTGTCTAAGTTATCTCTATGACCTAAATAGGATGATAAACAGTGCACAAACATACATTTTGACCGGTGCTTTAAGACACAATCTTTATAAAATTGAATGGATTGTGTTCATTTCAAACTTGTGATTAATTTTTTTTTTAGAAAAATGAGTTGCGCCAAAGATTATGCAATAGCAAACAACTTTTGTGCCTTCAGCGCTTTGATTCGTTTATGGTTATAGTGAAATGTTTACCTTCGCAATCAACTCTTGATTAACAATCGCGGAGGAAAGTTGCATGCTATGCAGAGATCTTCTAATTACTAAGTGAGTAAATTCAGTGACTAGAACTGAGTAGAATTTACATATTCTTATTATTATCTCGCTTATGTTAGGATGTATGGATTGAAATGTGTTTAAGTCTCAAAACTGTTCATTAGATCATGCATGATAATCAACAAAAGGTATACACAATTGAGTCGCTTTCTGAGAAAACTGGGCATAATGCATGTTCGTTAAGTGTCATCCCAGATTAGACTGTGCAGTCCGCACAGGCTAATCAGGGACGACACTTTCTTTTTTATGACATTTTTCGTTTAAATGAAGTCTCTTCTGAGCAAAATCGAATTTAGGCGGACTGCACAGGCTAATCTGGGACGACACTACACACATGCATTAAGCACAGTTTTCTCAAAACGCGACTCAATTGACAAAGCTCAGGTAGTCATCAGGTATATGCAGCTTTATCGTCCAGAATAAATCAAACTACTAACAGCGTTTACCTCCTGTTTGGATTGGATCATGGATGATAATCAACGAATGAAATAAACAATTGACACTGCTCAGGTAGTCATAAAATTCAACCTATGCGAATGACAAAAAAGTAGTATAAGAAATGAGGTCTGATAACTTAATTTGAAACAACAAAATATCTTTAAAAAGACATACGGCGTTGATGTTGTTATGTTTGCCACCAGTAAAAGGAGACGCAATGAAGCGACCATGTATTTTAATGAAGATAGTGAGTGATAATAAGGTACTACATTTTAACTGTTTTTACAAATAAGAAATGAAGAACAAGAAGAGGTGAAATTAATTGTATGCTTTATTGTCAATAAGTATTGTAATTACTAGGTGTTCATAATTGAATGAGTAATACATTAGTTTCAAAAGGAAAAGAAAACATATTTGCCACTGAAATCATTATACTTCGTACTTGCTACAGTCAATTGCTGACTATTACAGGAAGGCCTATTAAATGCAGATATGGACACTGTCGAGTCCGTTTCCTGTGAAGAACCAGTCCATGGAGGAGATCATGAGAACTACTATGAGCATAATGTTGGAATGAAATAAAAGATAATGTATTAAAATGTCAGTAGAATGTAAACATAAAAGACTCAATATTGCACAGTGAAAGGAATTTTCGCAGAAACACAGAACATTGTATAAAAAATGAAAAAAACAAAGTACAAAGAAACACATTTACACTAATAATGGGTCCTTGCCATTTAGTCTCTGAGAACTAGCCAAGCACCAAATCACCAACAGATGGCCCAAATAACCTCGCCACTTGGCCTCGTAGAACTAGCCAAGCAGAAATCACCGGCAGATGACCCCGATAACATTGCCACTTGGCCTCTGAGAAATAACCAAGCACCAAATCACAGACAGATGACCTTAATAACATTGCCACTTGGCCTCTGAGAACTAACCAAGCACCAAATCAGACCCAATAACATCGCCACTTGGCCTCTGAGAAATAACCAAGCACCAAATCACCCACAGATGACCCCAATAACATCGCCACTTGGCCTCTGAGTACTAACCAAACACCAAATCACCGACAGACGACCCCAATAACATCGCCACTTGGCCTCTGTTAACTAGCCAAGCACAAATCACCGACAGATGACCCCAAAACATCGCCACTTGGCCTCTGAGAACGAACCAATCACCAAATCACCGACAGATGACCCGAATAATATCGCCACTTGGCCTCTGAGAACTAGCCAAGCGCAAATCACCGACAGATGACCCCAAAAACATCGCCACTTGGCCTCTGAAAACTATCCAAGCACCAAATCACCGACAGAAGACCCCAAGAACAGTTTATGTTAAGTTGATTAAACATTGACTGCAAGAACTTAATCCGCAAAAGCACAAGGTCCAGTAGAAATATCACCTAGGTTATTCAAAGAGACTACTAGTACCCACGCAGATCTCCTCACTTTTATAAGTTAATAGACACATGTTTTGTCCCAAACTATTCGAAAAATGTCATCCTTTCATCTTTGTCTAAATTCTTTTGATAGTTGTCGGTGCTGGTGTTCTTCTGCTACTGGATCTTGTTTGCATCCCGTTTGCATATGCTGTATACTTTCGGTAGTAGAAGTATTTGTGGCGGTAGTAGTAGAAGTAGTAAATGCGGTAGTAGTGGAAGTAGTAAATGCGGTAGTAGTGGAAGTAGTAAATGCGGTAGTAGTGGAAGTAGAAAATGCGGTAGTAGTAAAAGTAGTAAATGCGGTAGTAGTAGAAGTAGTAAATGCGGTAGTAGTAGAAGTAGTAAATGCGATAGAAGTAGAAGTAGTAAATGCGGTAGCAGTAGACGTAGTAAATGCGGTAGTAGTAGTTGTAGTAGTAGTAGCAACAGCAGCAACAGTATTGGAGCACCGAAGCAGCAGCAGTTGTTATTATTGTAATTTATGGAAACCAGATGCTTAAATGTAGGCCATGTAAAAAGGGTGCATAATCATTTATTGAAACTGTTTACATGATCTTATTTGTGGGCCGACGAATTTTTGTTTAATAAATCCTTTATTATCGTAGACACATACCAAACACCTCTGGTCTACCTAATTTAAACATGCACACTTTAAGTCAACCTTCATCAATTTCATATCTTCATCTTTTATTCTATCTGATTTGCCGTCAAAGATGATGTTTGAGTTCTGTTGTTCATAGACATATGTACGTATTTTAATTTAATCGCATCTCAAAACCGGCGTTGCCTACGGGAACCGCGCATGCAACAAATGTGCAGGTACGTTTAGCTTGACGTTGAAACGACGTTGACGTTTGTTCAAGTGACGTCGTCAGCGCAGAACAGAACCGGAGCCAGAATTTTTTCCGGCTTTCTACGCTCAAGACAATAGTGCTATTTAAGAAAAAAATTGACTTAATGTAAAGAAACAACCGCGTAAAAATACATAGCTGTTTGGAAGGCCGTCCGGCGACGTTTCTCCATTTATAGGCATAGTGATACCAACGGTTCAAAGGGATTCATGTAGTGCTTTGTCGTCGTCGTTCTCGTAGGTGTTGCATACGGTCAACGCTGGGCAACCAAACCCCAATCTGTGGGTGAGTGTGTTCGTATTGTTTAGAGTCTGTGAAAACCGGGCTTTATGCATGTGCGTCAAGTGTTGTCCCAGATTAGCCTGTACAGTCCGCACAGGATATTCAGGGACGTCATTATCCGCATTTATGACATTTTTCGTTTGAATGAAGTCTCTTCTCAGCGAAAATCCAGTTAAGGCGCAAAGTGCCGTCCCTGCTAATATTGTGTGGACTGCATAGGCTAATATGTGATGACACTTTACGCAAATGTTTCTTGTATATGCTGTTTAAGTGCGAATCAGAATCTTACATGTTAATTGTGTTTAAAACGAGCATATTGATTGTAAAATTTGAATGTCAACAGAACATCAAAATAAACATTACTTGTGCAATGCAAAAATGTGCAATAAATAAAAAAGTAATAATATCGACTTAAAATTACATCTGATATTTATGCCCCCTTTGAAGAAGAGGGGTATATTGTTTTGCTCATGTCGGTCCGTCGATCGGTCGGTCGGTCCGTCCGTCCATCCGTCCACTAGATGGTTTCCGGATGATAACTCAAGAACGCTTAGGCCTAGGATCATGAAACTTCAAAGGTACATTGATCATGACTGGCAGATGACCCCTATTGATTTTCAGGTCACTATGTCAAAGGTCAAGGTCACAATGACTCAAAATAGTAAAATGGTCTCCGGATGATAACTCAAAAATTCTTACGCCTATGATCATAATACTTCATAGGTAAATTGATCATGACAGGCAGATGACTTCCTATTGATTTTCAGGTCACTAGGTCAAAGGTCAAGGTCACAGTGACTTGAAACAGTAAAATGGTTTCCGGATGATAACTCAAGAATGCTTACGTCTAGGATCATGAAACTTCATAGGTACATTGATCATGACTGGCAGATGACCCCTATAGATTTTCAGGTCACTGGGTCAAAGGTCAAGGTCACAGTGACTATAAACAGTAAAATAGTTTGCGGGTGATAACTCAAGAATGCTTACGCCTAGGATAATGAAACTTCATAGGAACATTGATCATGACTGGCAGATGACCCCTATTGATTTTCAGGTCACTAGGTCAAAGGTCAAGGTCACGGTGACTTGAACCAGTAAAATGGTTTCCGGATGATAACTCAAGAATGCTTACGCCTAGGATCATGAAACTTCATAGGTACATTGATAATGACTGGCAGATGACCCCTATTGATTTTCAGGTCACTAGGTCAAAGGTCAAGGTCACAGTGACTCGAAATAGTAAAATGATTTCCGGATAATAGCTCAAGAATGCTTACGCCTAGGATCATGAAACTTCATAGGTACATTGATCATGACTGGCAGACTGAATCGAACATTCACTTTACAATTTAATCACCTGGTAATTATCATACATAATTAAAGACATCGTGTATCATTATCATATGACATATAAAATGTTAATAATTTATGCAAAAATATACCACTGGAATGTTCATGTGTTTCCGCGAATAATTATTAAACAATATTTTGCATATCTATTACATAACAGTTATACACCGATATTATTGCAAAGTAAGTTATGTTTCCAAATCCAATTCATAACTAATTGAAATTCTAAATAAACAAAATATTAAGGCCCCATTACTACTCGAAATCAACGAAAATTTCGTAAAATATATCGTAAAATAAAGTTAAACAATTAAAAATCATTGTTCCTTATGGCAATTGCCGAAATTTCAACGCCAGATGTGGTCTGGTAAAATAGATGTTTGTAGATACAAAATGGTCGTTTCTATTATTGTTTTGCATATTTAATTCCATTTCAATTTCCCGCAACAAAATCTATTCATACGACACATGAACACTAATTAACATGGTACCATTTTAGCGTTCGAATGTCATATGAATAGATATATACGCGGGAAATTAAAATGATATTAAATGCGTCACAAATAACTAAAAAGGAGCATTTTGTATCTACAAAAATCTATGTTATCATACCACATCTCGCGTTGAAATTGTGGAACACTGATTGTTTAGGTGTTAACTTTATTTTACGAAATACTTCACGAAAATTTCGTTGATTTTGAGCGTTATAGAGGCTTTAAGTTTGCTAATGCATAAAGGTGCGTTCCCACTGCCGATCCGATCAACTCGATCTCCCGATCACCGAAATTTCCCGACCAAACCCGACCAAGCTCGACTAAAAAGGGTATAAACGACTTCTTCTCGACCTCTTGTCGATAACACACGACCCCCACACGACTCATTCACGACGTCCACTCAACCATCTTTCCTACTTCCGCTCGATCATCTCGACCTATACGCGAGCCCTTTACGATCTCAGCTCGACCAAGTGGACCTCAGCTCGATCACCAATAGATCTTCACACGACCAGATCGCGATGGTCGTACTACAGTCGTACAAAGCGATCTAAAATAACTCGGGTAGAGGTCGAGCGGATCGGGTACAGAGCTCGTGTATGGTCGAGTATCAATCGGGAAGTGATCGTGTACGGTTGAGTAACCGTCGAGTAGCAGTCTAGTAAATATGTACATCAAATCGAATAGAGGTCGAGTGGATCGTGTTGCGATCTAAAATAACTCGGGTAGAGGTCGAGCGGATCGGGTACAGATCGTGTAAAAGATGTCAATCGGATCGCCACACGATTACTTCACGATCAACTCGATCTTTTACTCGACTAATACACGACCACTTCCCGAGCGCTTCTCGATCCATTTCGTACTCGACCGCATGTCAAAAAATATCGGGTAGGAAGCCCGACCAATGCCGACCTACCCGACCGCTTGGTCGGGCTTGATCCAGTTGATCTGATCGGCAGTGGGAACCCAGCTTAAAAGTGATTCTAAACCAAAGCTCAATGGGTCATTGTCGACCTGAAATGGCTTGAAGTCACCCTGGGGTAAAATGGAAATTCAATAAGATGAAACAAATGTATAGAATGGGTATACCCAACAGAACCCAACCCCTTCAAATTTGAATTAAAGGCACATTTCCCATAGGTATAATATGTGTTGTAATTGCTATTTTCTCTCTTCAGGGAAGTATGTCCAATAGTTTGAATATTCAGGCATTTAGAACTAAGACCATGTTTCAGTGCGAGGATTGTGAATGTTTTTTCACAGATATGGAGGTGTTCAAAAACCATGCCTGTGTCACACAGCAGACAAGTTCAGCAGAATGACAATAACAATAATCAGGTATGGAACAAGGCGCAAACGCAACTGCTCATAAGGTCATATCAGTTGCTTGAGGTAAAAGTTGCCCAGGGGAAAAAAGCATGTGGGAAAAGATTGCTGAAGAAATGAGAGAAAATGGCTACAACTTTTCACCAGAGCAAGTCAGCGGTTTGTGGAAGACTCTTACCAGGGCTTACAAAAAACATTAAAGCCCATAATGTAAAATATGGAAGCAGTCTGAAGACGTTCCAGTTTGAAACAGAATTGGACGAGATATTTGCCAAAGATCCTGTCATGCAGCCTGTGAAAACAATCTTATCTGCAAGTCAAGTGGAAGAAAGTAGTGAAGATAGTGACCAAATGGAACTTAACAAAAAAGGTCAAGTAGTGAAGACAGTGACAAAAAGAAACCTCCAGTGAATAAGTCTAAATCAGGAAGTCAGCAAATGGTCCAGATCTTATATAGCAGTGTCCGACAAATTTCTTATTTTTCAGGTAGCCCACTGGGCTACCAATAAAAATATTTGGTAGCCCATAAAATTTTCCTACCAAATGATAAGAGGCAGGTTTTCATCTTTATTTTATTTCTTCATTTACATATACATAATAAAACTTTACAATGATATATTTTTTATCATACCACCGCATTGATATCTTCCTGATATCACGTTGCCTGATATATGTTTTATATTATGGTCAACAGGAAGTTCTTGTATCAGTCAATATTTGGAGTTACGTGAGATTTTCAATACAGTCAACAATTTCTATCAACACGAATCAGGTTCAACAAAACAAAAAATTTGATACCAAGAACGTACATATTTTATTCTAGTTTAAAGTCATAAATCACAAAAACGTTTATTTTTAAAAAATCACAACAGCCCGCAATACGGAAGTTAAATGACGCCATCAATGGGACAATACATCTTAAATATCGATATAGTCATTGCACTCGCAAGTGTTGTACAGAAAGTCAAGACAAATGATAACTGTATGCTAATCCTCAACTATTTGAAGAAACGATTTAACACGCTTATGTCAATATTGACACCATCATCAAAATGTCAATTTCAATACACATCTCCAAAATGGCGTCTCCAAACTATTCGGTGAAGTGTATTCTTCGATTAAATTTGTCGCTGCAGTCCATTCCTGATCTCCAATTCAAGATGTTTATAATTAAAGCGGGTATACTCTTCCAATTCGTAGTGCAAACAACTTTTTTTCTCCATACGATGTCAAAAATAAGCGATTGTTCGTGTCGTCCTTTCGAACGCCGTTGCTACATATGTGTCAACGTGTAAAAGTCGGATCAGCAAAATCAGCGTACATTTAAAATATAAAAAAAGGATTGTCTTGCAGATTTTTAGGAAAGTGTGGTATGATAAATAGAAAAACAGGTTATTGTCCCGTCGTTTTGACATATATCATGCTCGGCACGAATAAAATAACGGCTCGGCATACCTCGACGTTATATTATTCTAAGCCTCGCCTGATATATTACAAAACGATGGGAAGTAACCTGTTATTTTCTATGTATCATAAAAGCATAATTATATATCTTAAGTATATTTATCGAGCTGATATTATAATAAGAATAAGAATAGCCTTCAATGTGATACCTTAAAACTGTTTTTTATCATACGCCTTGCTCTTCTTTCAAGCTTGCGTTTCTATCTTTCAGATTGTGTGATATGTATGGACCGAGTCAGAGATGTTGTCTTCGTTCCATGTGGCCACATGGTGTGTTGTTACAGCTGTGCCAGAAAGTTAGAAAAACAGTGTCCACTGTGCAGAAAAGCATTTGATCAAACTGTTAAGGTTTTTAGAAATTGATTATCCAAGCTTTAGTGTGCAAACGGTTTTGTCACAGTTTTCCTATACTAATCCTGACACATTTGTAGTCCCTTAGAAAGTTAAATTTAATTAACGACCTTTCTTACTAGATTCAAGTTTAAAAGGCTTCATCTCCAACCCTTAGATACTGATGATTTACAAGTTCAAGTCGTCACACAAAACTAGGGTAAGACAATTGTCATTTATATACAGATGTATATGTATGTTTATCCCCCGCCAAAGGCGGAGGGATATTGTTTTGCCGTTGTCCGTCCGTCCTTCCGTCTTTCCGTCCGTCCGGCACTTTTGTGTCCGGAGCCATATCTTGGAAGTGCTTTGGCGGATTTCATTGAAACTTGGTATGAGTATATATATGGATAAGAGGATGATGCACGCCAAATGGCATTGTACACCATCCGTTAATAAAGGAGTTATGGTCCTTTATTTAAAAAAATTGCTTTTTTAGTGTCAAATATAACACTTTTGTGTCCAGAAGCATATTCGCGGGGGATATCAATTCAATGAATTTGCTTGTTTTATATAACTCCGTTGCTCGCACCGCTTCGATGAGTTTCCCGAAATTCTCGCGACGGTGTCCACCTGTTTCTGTCGGAAGTAACAATTCTTTTAGATCTTAAAAGATTATATTTTGTAGGCTTTTCTGTTTAAACGTAAAGCACCACAGACGTTAAAAATTGTGGCTAAGAGCTAAGCACTTCAAGAACTATATCCAGTAAAAAAATAGTTATAGAATCAGTGAACAATTATTATAATTACAATCAACCAATAAACATCTACATTAATAAAATAATATTTCTTCTCGCGAACCATTCTTGACCGGAATTCACTGGAGCCGTGGTCTGAGAAAACTGCGCATAGTTCATGTGTGTTAAGTGTCGCCCCAGATTAGCCTGTGCAATCCGCATGAGTATATACTATTTTATAGAACAAAATGAGTCTAGCTTGTTGTCTTCTTGATTGCAATGTATTCCAATTCAAATCCTTAATTATATTTGTTGCCGTGACCGGTGTCTTGCTTTAATTATTCGTTACAAATCTGGCAGCTTGACGCTGAACATTTTCAATTTTATCAATATGTTTCTGATGGTAAGGGTCCCACACACTAGAGCAATATTCCAAGGATGGTCTAACAATGCTGTTATATACCGCTGCCTTAGTTTCCATTTTAGAAGAATGAATGTTTCGTTTTAAGAATCCTAAGCTTTGGCTTGCTTTACACTTATTTTATTTACGTGAGGTGACCAGTTTAAAGTTGAGCTTACTTCAATGCCAAGATAAGTGGTTTGGTTTACAACAGACAGAGGTTGATTGTGAAGAGTGTAGGCTGTTTTTAATGGTTTACGATTTCTCGTAACTGCATGATATGACATTTTACTATGATAAAAGGCATCTTCCATTTCAGCTCCCACAATGATAGACTATCTAGATCTCTCTGAAACTGAATAGTGTCAGCCAAAGATTGTATGGATCTGTACATGACACAGTCATCCGCAAATAGACGGACGCTTGACTTTACAGACGAAGGTAGATCATTAATGAAGAGCAGAAACAGAAGAGGCCCAAGAACTGATCCCTTGGGTACGCCAGAAATTACAGGGGCCATGGTGGAAGTTGCCCCATCTACAACAACCTGTTGACTACGGTTACCAAGAAAAGCTTTAATCCAAGAGTGTGTAGTGCTCCTGATGCCATAATGGGCTAGTTTCAGCAACAATGTACAACATCGAAGGCTTTGCTTAAATCCATGATGCCAACATCCATCTGGTCTCTCTGCATGGTAGAAGCTAAGTCATGGATAAAACCCACAAGAAGGGTTTCGCAAGACCGCCGGACTCGAAAGCCATGTTGGTTGTCCTACAGGATATTAAAGTTGTCAAGATGGTCTAAGATGTTACTTACAACGATATGCTCCAGCAATTTACAAGCAATACATGTTAATGAGCCTGGTCTATATTTACTAGCTTGGTACTTTTCACCTTTTTAAAAAAATAGGAGCTACAAAAGCCATGGACCAGACAGAAGGGACAGAACCAAAAATAAGTGATTTGTTAAAAATAATTGTTAAAATAGGTGCAATTTCATTTGCACATTCCCGTAAAATTCTGGGTTTGATTTGGTCTGGCGCTGAGGCCTTGTAAGGATTCAGTTTGAGTAGAAGTTTCTTAACACCATTTACCGTAATATTAATTGATGGCATGTTTTTATACGGGCTATTACCAAGATCTTGATATGAGCTGTTTGTGTCATTAGTAAAAACAGAAGAAAATTGTTTATTTAAGACTTCAGCTTTTTCCTGACACGGACCAACAAAGGTATCGGGTCCGTTCGCCCTAGTTACACGTTCGCCCTGGGTCCGTTCGCCCTGGGTTCGTTCGCCCTATATTATCATGTGCATATCGGGTTATGAACTGTTGATTGTTCACACATATAAGCAAGTTTGAACCTTAAGTTTTCATTAATTAATATAGTAAGCAATTAGTGAAAATAACTGGCCTTTGTTACAAACACGCTTAGGAGTTAAAGAGCGCCGTTTTGATTTTTCACACATGTAAGCAAGTTTGTACCTTAGATTTTATCATTAATTAATATAATAAGCAATGAGGGAATATTACTGGCCTTTTGATTTTTCACACATGTAAGCAAGTTTGTACCTTAGATTTCATCATTAATTAATATAATAAGCATTAGGGAATATTACTGGCCTTTTGATTTTTCACACATGTAAGCAAGTTTGTACCTTAGATTTCATCATTAATTAATATAATAAGCAATTAGGGAATATTACTGACCTTTGTTACAAATACGCTTGCAAGTTAAAGAGCGCCGTCTTTTATATTTCGGTAACACTTTTTTGTTTGATATGTTCGGAATAACCTAACTGTGAATTATCACAGTATATAAAATGGAGCTCAAATGTCTGGTTCTATTATTTCAAAAATGGATAATGTGTTGTACATTTCGTGCAATTTGGAGGTACGACCAAGACAACATGCGATTACATGCGACGTTTGTGAACGGTGGCAGCATCGGCTATGTGGAACTGGTTACTTTAATTTAAATTGTCAATTGTATATAATAAAAACATATCGTACGTACTTTTTCTATATATTGTAATGTTTCTTGAGGATTTCATTATTTCCATCTAATGTAACTGGTAACGGGATCTTCATTCAGTACGATAAATTATTTAGTTCTTAATAATTAATCATTCTGTCCATTACGGTCTTAGTGAATTTTGTCTCTATCGTATTTCATTTTCAATTAGCATTAAATGCTAGCACAAAAAGTATACCGATGTGGTTTTGTGAAAACTGGGCTTAATGCGTGATACGGACTGCGCAATTCTTTAAGTATTTCTAACAATATACAATAGTTATTCTAAACAATATGCAATAGTTATTTTAAACAATATGCACTATGCACTATGTCATTTTAAACAATATGCAATAGTTATTTTAAAAAATATGCAATAGTTATTTTAAAAAATATGCAATAGTTATTATAAAATTTTGTTAATTGAAATTAATTAAAATTTATAAATTATGATTAATTAAAATCATTAAATAAGTTAAAATGAAAATTTAAATATTACAAATATGTACACAATATAAAGTGCATCATTTATTATACTATATATAAGCTGTATATATTAAATTTATAAATTATTTGTACATTAATATGTGTAATATAGTCATTAAGATTATGAGATTTTGAGTGTAACTTCTTGCGTTGTTCATGGTTCTTTCATTCAGCAATATATAACCACCGTCTGTCGGATAATCTAATTTCTTGTATTATTGTCGATCACTGCATAGGCAAATAAATTTAAAATTCATATAAACATCATTAAATCTCAATAAAAACATCATCAATATTCAATTTACTAAACTGATCAACTTCCAATAATTCTCGCGTGTATTGCGCGGTGTGAAGTAGCAACCGGCCTTTATTGATCGTTGTCGATTAATTAAGAGATTATAGAGATAACGGTCTGTGTTAATTGATTGATTGAGTGTCGTATTAACCTAATATAGTTAACATTGAGAACAATTACTAAATCATATAGAAATTAGTTATGTAGAATATGATTATTAAGTTGAAACTATTATCCTAAAGAGTATACTTAATATTGATGCTTGCATAAATCATGTTTATAAAACAGAACTGTTCTTTATTTATTTTTTGAAATTATCTTTAATATGATTATAAGCGTATGATTAAGAAAATAAACATAACTTATGTAAATGAAACAGAGCGGTATATTTTAAATTGTGTAGAAATTGGTCACAAACACGCTTACACGTTAAAGAGCGCCTTCTTGATTTTTCACACATGTAGGCAAGTTTGTAGCTTAAATTGTCATTTATATTTTTAAATGTTGAAAAGATAACAAATTTCGTTATATTTATTGCTTCCCTGCTTTGATATTAAAATTTAGGGCGAACGGACCCAGGGCGAACAGAATTTAGGGCGAACAGAAATTAGGGCGAACAGAAATTAGGGCGAACGGACCCGGTTTCACGGTCAAATCCAGATTCAGTGGGATTTAACCTTGAAATAATTGCGATTCGAACAACGAAATATTGTCGCGTAAGAAATGGATCCCAGCTTTCCACACAATTTTCAATTGTAAGATACGGAACACAGACGATTATTGTGCAAAAATGGCCGCTGTAGAAGCACCGATGCCGGGGTTTTCGTTTGAAAATTGCCAGAGGTGCTATTATTTATCGTTAAAAACATTTCAGAGTCGTTTTAAAATCATTTGTACTCATTTCATACTCGGAATTGCATATATACGTAGATTAACTAAGATGTTCACTGTCAAAACTCAATATGAAATTTTGCTGATACCCCCACCCGACAGGCGACAATTTGTAGGCTACTTGTTCGGCGTCGAAGCCTATTGTTATTATTTGGCTTTGCTTAAGCCTTTTACACTCCTTTTGTGTTATTAATTTTGTTACGATTTGTTTCCTACCTAAATGATTTTGTTCTTTATTTGTTATATGGAAACAATGTTACAATCACAGGGGGAAAATGCGCAAAAAAATAAAATTGTATATTATATATATAGACAAGGGACTCAACTAGCTGACCGATTTTTCGACCCGGTAAACTACAACGCCTGTAGCTCTGTCAAAAATACATCGAAAAGCACCAACTTGGTTTCATTCGATGCTGGAGACATTTCTCTAATTTACCATAAACGTTGTATCACAATCAAGCCTCACAAAATGAAAATGCGAACGTAGAATTGCCACAAATTCCTTACTAGGACACAGGTTGATACCGAACCAAACTGTGAAATCGCTCCTCCGTAAAGAACAAATTTCGGCATTCGCTACGCTACAACATCAAACTACTAAATGGATCAATAAAGTAAACAAAATCAAACAATTACCCGCGAGCAATTCGTGCATTACACTCAACAAACGATAGGAAAACGAGAAGTTTGTTGAGGATTCGGGCGAAATGTACAAAAGTCGGCCATACTTTTATTTTGTCTGTCCGGGGTGAAGGGAAATTTCGTCGCTGATTAGTTTAAATTGCACAGATTATTGACCATAAACGTTGTATCACAATCAAGCCTCACAAGGGACTCAACTAGCTGACCGATTTTTCGACCCGGTAAACTACAACGCCCGTAGCTCTGTCAAAAATACACCGAAAAGCACCAACTTGGTTTCATTCGATGCTGGGGACATTTCCATACATGCCATACGTCCCGATCTAGGCGGGACAGTCCCGCTTTTGGGCCCTTTGTCTCGCCGTCCCGCCATGAGACGATTTGTCCCGACATTCGTAAAAAACAATGTAATGTGTATAGGTTCTCAATAAAATTCGCTATTCAAGCTCTGTTTCGCTAACACTTAACACCGCTAATCCCTTTATTGCCCCCCAATTAACAATCCGATTCTACTTATCGTGTGTACCAGTGTTGTTTATGACACCTTATCAGCGATTTATCGGCTAATTATTGATTTCATCAGGCATTCACACCATGGTGGTCTTCAAGATAGTGGTCGCTTATTGCTATCGATAGTTTTATTATAATAAAATAAATGTTGAAAATGTGTTTATTTTGTATTTGTTTGAAACTGTTTAAAAAACAATTGTTTTGTAAAATTAACGCTACGTCATAAATGAGTCTTTTACATTCAATGTTTAGTTCCAATATAGCGGGATATTCCGAATGTGCAATATACCAAAATCGCAACAAAGAGTCCAATAAGTGATACCCTTCCTGTTTAGTGTAATTGTAATAAAAACAACGAGGTGCCATGCATGACAGTTTGACCCTACTCCAATTAAGCTAAAAACAACGAGGTGCTATGCATGACAGTTTGACCCTACTCCAATTAAGCCGCGACAATTGACAAGTAACAAACTGCGCATGGACACATGCTTAAAAAACATCGCAACAAACAGTAAAAGAGTTACCCATCTTGTCTTGTGTTATTGTAATAAAAACAACGTGTTGTTATTCATGACAGTTTGACACTACCACAATACAGCGCCTGACAATTCACATTTCAGTTTAATCCGTGTATATAGGAAGAAAACAAAATACGGAAATGTGTACGGCCGCGCATTCCGTGTGTAACTGATGTAACTGTTCGGTAGATAGTGTACTGTAACCCGTACTTTCAGTCAACTGGATAGCCTCCCCTGCGTTAATGTTTGCCATTGAAATTAATATAATGAGTATTGTTGTCGTAATGTTCTAGATTTTGTACTCTTAAACAGATGAATATTATCTTCGTTGTTTGCTATTGTCTTATTTAATAAAACTGTTATTGTTATGTTTTAGATTTCATGCTTCATATCAGATGTTTTATGTCTTGAATAAAAGTATCAAGAGTTTTTGTTAGTACTATACTGACTATAGTAAAGGTAGAATGATAGATCCTTTTAGGCGTCCTGCTTTTTGGTCAAATGTCCCGACAATTTTTTATGGAATGTCCCGCTTTGGACCTAAAAAATTATGGCATGTATGAAATTTCTCTAATTTACCATAAACGTTGTATCACAATCAAGCCTCACATAATGAAAATGCGAACGTCGAAATGCCACAAATTCCTTACTAGGATACATGTTGATAAAATTCAGAGTTCTAAAGCTCCGGAAATGAAATGTCTATTGTTTACCAAAAAAACTGGTTTTCGTCTGTGACACAACAGTTTGCTAGGCGCAAAAGGGGTTTCCCAAAAATCGGGAACCATTTCAATTATTGTTACTGACAAATGGGAAAATCGATAGTATTCACCTCCTTCATGAATGAAAAAAATTTTTGCGCAACTTCCCCCTGTGGTTTCAATGAGTAATAAGTAGATAGATTAGGAAAGATTTAATAATTATCATGAAAAATGACATGATTATTTAACGACTCACTTCATTATGACTAGTATTTTCTACCATAACTTACAATTTCATCTTTGTATTTCCTGACATTGCGAGACATATAGTAATAGGAAAACCCTTACAGCAAAGTCTAAAAAAAATTTGTCAGTTAATTGACAGTCATCATACAAACTCCCCATCCGCAACAGTGCTTTTTAATGCAGAACTTACAAAACAGGGCTCTCGCAACTGGGCGACTTCGGCGACTAAATCGCTTAAAGTTTCAAAATGTCGCCGGTTCCAACCTGACGGTGAAAAAAACTTCGCCTTAATTTTGTGGCATTTACAAAAATTTGTCAAAATCCCCAGATACATAACGCCTGTCAATACTGTTGAAACCACGCCTCCAGGCGTATCTTGATTGTCGATACATGCACCGTTGAGTGAAACACTTGGCGACATCAGCCAATCGGAGCCTGCACAGCAGGAAAAATTGATATAAACGAGATTACTGTGTACACACTCGACCTGGCTGTGAATTGCCATGCATCAATAAACTTCTGCGACATCTTTGCCTAGAGCGTTTTTCTCAATCAGTGTTCAACAGAAGTGATATATTTCGGAAAACTTCTTTAATCTCCCCATGCACTACAAATTATGGGTAACTGTCAGATCATCGTATTTTTTTCGCAATTATAATTTAATCGTCATTATTGAAAATTGCCGTTAATATTGTCGGCTGGTTTTGTTTTTCATGCAGTTTTTTCTGCAACTATATTACGATGAACATTGCTTGACGAATTAATTATTTAATCGCCATCAACTAATAAATCCCGTAATTATGAGTGTTTGTCGGCTGCTTCAACATTTCTTGATGTGTGATAATTATTTCTTTTGTTTTGTAATTATTTGGTTTAGTTGCTCAATTGATGCCATAATTGCTTTAATTTAGTTTCAAGTCAGCGGCCGCTAATTGTCGTCTGCTTTAATGTTCCTTTTTCATATTCATATAGGTATTTCGGCAAACGATTGCTATTTGTTAAAAAAAAAGATGACTCATCCGACCATAAAGCACGGCGTCTCATTGACAAGTCAGGGTTTTTTTTACTAAGAAAGTGACGCCGATATTCGGCGTCTTCCCCTACCAGAAATTTTCCCCTCAAAATACAATTTCCCCACCAAAAATATCATTTTTCACCAAAATATAATATTTTCTCTCAAAGAAATGTGTTTTTTTTCCTTTGGGCATTCGACAATTATCCAATTTGCACCATGTACAACGATCTTTCTCTCTCCAGAAGAACACAAAAAATCTGGGAATCCCAGTTATTGTAAATATAGCTCTTAAATTACGTCATGTAAACTGGGCAACTAATCGTAATAATCATGTGACTATTTTACTGGATACCGGTCTTGCACGAGAAGGGTGTTTCGTCAATAAATTACTGGAAACCAGTCGAATTTTCATCCGGGCTGTGTGCAAGCCAAGATATAAACGTGAAAACAGAAAAAAATGTCTCACAATTGGCGTTCTAACACAAACAAAATAAAATATTCGGACTCGGAAGATACTGAACGCATCGAGGCATTTTTTAAGACAGAATCATCGAAAACCGTTATAACCCAGCAGGATTCTGAGGTAATCATCATCGAACATTGTGAAAGTGAAAGTAGACAATCGGCAGCTGCCGCTCCTTTCCCTTCCAATATTGTAGCAGATCAAGATCGTCAACCCATTCATCATGAAATTGAAATCACAAAATTGATATCGTCCCCCGGCCCCAGTACAGAAATATAGTTAAAAACATTTCCCATAATTAGATCTACACCTGCAACTTAATTAAGGATTTTGACTTTAATACGTGTTAAATGTGTTTAAGAACAAAAAGGACAGAGACAAGCCTCTTTTGATGAGTTATAGACATTGAAATGAACAGTTTTTATTTTTTCCCCTAAAATGTCTGTTTCGCACTTTTTTTTCCCCTTTCACCCAGCGTCCAGCGTCTTCCTCTTTCTCTAAAAAAAAACCCTGCAAGTTATGTTTTCTCGTACAACAACAGTTAATATATAACTCTGGTCATTATTACTCAGCAGTAATCTAATATACATATAAATGTTTTACATAGTTTGAAACATGCGCTTAAAATATAAATATGCATCGATAACAACAGTGCACATCACCAGGCAGCTGACAGAACTCAAATTCGGATAAGTAATTCAGATACGAAATAAAACAATCCACAAGCGTACAACCAGATAATACGGGCCGTAATGCATATATTACATGTTTTGGCTGTCATATGCCCTGTGTAAATGATCCAGTGAATAAAAAGGAATTATACACTAATACAGATGCACAACATATTAAAAGGTAACAGTTAAAAGGTCATGATATTGTTAAAAGTTAGTGTTTGGTTTTAAAGTTCATGGTCATTGTCCTGATATGTAGCGCATATCAATATTATCCTCTGAAGATAAAAGTGATAATGCATATTTGTTTCTCTAACAAACATTTTTATTAGGATAAAGATGAGTTATTTTAATTGTTTTTATTTTTTATTTTAAGATGTAACAGCTCACTGATTACCTTTAAAAGTTATTAACAGCCTTAATAAAACCTCATGTTTTAGTCGTCTGCTAGAATAAGTCCCATTTCGGATTTCGATCGCTACATTTCCCCAGGGCCCTGATTCAGAAAACTTCTTCCTATTTCTAAAAACTTCTCCCTACTGTGAGCTGAGGGAGAAGCGACTTCTCCCTAAAATCTGAGCCAAGCTAGAGCCCTGCAAAATGGTCAGCATAAATGGTTAGATAGATCTAAATAGGATACTTTTGACAATATAATGTCTCAATGCACCTCTTAATAACTGTTTTGATACATAACATGGGGGTTATCAGCCAAACTACAATCATTTGTGAAACGATAGTCAGTCTCATGATATTTGGGCTACCCATTAGAGATCTACAGTGCATTGGCTTTTTTGCTCTACATCTGCGTTAAAAATGTATTTGATGTTGTGATCTATAGCTGTGCTTTGCTGTAAAATGTTTAACATTTTGTTTAAATTTTAGGAACAAGTTCCTTGAGAAGATGGGATATAAAACACCCACTGCATACAAAACTGGAACAACTATTGCTGGCATCATATACAAGGTTCATTTCTTATTATTCCCTAACATATATTTTGGCTATCCACTAATGAAGCATGTGACCTTTTCAGTCCTTCCTAAAATTACAACTAATGGCCAGCCATGAGGTCCTATGATTATGCAGCCTTTACTGGCCCGGCTAATAATTTCCAGCCCAAAAAAATAATGATGCTTAAAGACAAAAATGAGCTCAAAAAAAATAATCTGACAACCTTTCATTTATTCAAAACTGCACCCGTAGCTGAGCGTGGCACCCGTTATGCGGTGCTATTGTTTTAGATTAGTAATATACTATCTAATATCAATATTAATAAATTTCACTAACAATTAATGAATACTCCTTTTAATCATATAATGTACGACTGAGAGCTTAACTTTATTGATTCCATTGAGAGCATGTCAATAATTGAATGGTATATTTGTCTCTGTGTTTGTTTATTAAATGAATTGTATGCATTTATGACCTTTGTTTATGCCCTGCTTATTAGAAATTAATGGGATAAAAACGAAACCAATAAAAACATGTTTTTCAATTTTTGATAGCTCCACTGGCCAGATGCCAGCGGGGCTAATGTCATGGTCCTGTGTCCATCGTGCGTGCGTGCATCCTTGCGTTAACTTTTTCTTTAAACATCTTCTTCTCCTAAAGTACTGGTCCAATTCTGATGAAATTTCTCAGGAATGTTCCTTGGGTGAACCTCTTTCAAATTGTTCAAATTATGCCCCTGGGGTCAAATTTGACCCCGCCTTGGAGGTCACAAAATTGAAAATTTGCTTATATAAGGCCTATTTTGTGAAAACTTTCAAAATCTTCCCATCCATTACCATTGGGCCTAGGGTTATCAAATTGGGTATGTAGAGACATCTAATAGTCCTCTACCAAATTTCTTCAAATTATGCCCCTGGGGTCAAATTTGACCCTGCCCCAGGGGTCACAAAAATTGAACAAATGCTAATATAAAGCCTATTTTGTGCAAACTTTAAAAATCTCCTGTCCATAACTGTAGGGCCTAGGGCTACCAAATTCGGTATGTAGTGATTTCTAATAGTCCTCTACTTAGTTTTTTCAAATTATGCCCCTGGGGTCAAATTTGACCCTGCCCCGGGGGTCACAAAAATGAACATATGCTTAATATATCAGCGGCCCGCGAAATCTCTCCGCATTTTACACTGGTAGATTCTGCCTAAGCATTTTTAAAAACGAGCGATATAATTGGCTGTCGTTTCGCAATCTTTCAGTTAAAATCGGTTTTATAAAATGTGTTTGGTATTTCATATGCAAATGGCGCCGTTGTAAAGCGAAAATCAAGATTATTGAAATGACAAATATCAATCGAATTAATGACTGACATCATATAGTTTGATAGTAATAATGAAATGTGTTTGTCAACGAAAAAGACTACGTTTTAGATACAAGAAACACATATTTGTTTAGAAATGTGCACAGTGAATTTGTGTCACGGAAACCAGTGTGTCTGTTTGCAAATTGGGAGTTCAGTCTACTAGCGAAGTAAAACAATTTAGAAGAGGGTCTTTCGAACATGGAAATAGACAAACATGATTTGATTTATATGATAGTGGATCTGTGTATAATCAGATTAATGTGCATATTCTGCTTTATTATGTTTGTCACGCTGTTCGGTTAATTGAAATAGCTTTGAACTAAAGATGTGAAATGCAAGATATTGAAAGGTAAACAAATTATATATTAATTTAACTCAGTTTAATACATCATTAACACATGAAGAACACTCAAGTGTGTTTGTTAATGTTTAGTCCATTAACCTTGTTTGTTTATAACATAAAAAAAATTGTATTGTTTTGTTTGTTTTCACCAAATGGTTAGTATTATTTTTTTATGTTAACATTCTCAAAATTCTTGTTGTATTATAGGCCCTATTTATCAAAAAAAGTTTTGAATGACATCATTTTATGATTTATAAACAGATTGCAAAAAAATTTGTTCAAGATAAACTTAACAACAAATTGTTACATTGAAATTAAGTGATTTTAATATTCAGTAGCAAAAAAGTATGGAGAATCCAACTTAAAAAAGATGTATCTATAAAAAGTATGTTCTACCAATGCCGAGAACAATCCCCATTTTTAGCTCATCTATGTTTTGAAAAAAAATTATGAGCTATTGTCATCACCTTGGTGCGGTGTCTGCGTCGGCGTCCGGTTAAGTTTTGCGTTTAGGTCCACTTTTCTCAGAAAGTATCAATGCTATTGCATTCAAACTTGGTACACTTACTTACTATCATGAGGGGACTGGGCAGGCAAAGTTAGATAACTCTGGCGTGCATTTTGACAGAATTATGTGCCCTTTTTATACTTAGAAAATTGAAAATTTTTGTTAAGTTTTGCGTTTAGGTCCACTTTTTCAGAAAGTATCAATGCTATTGCATTCAAACTTGGTACACTTGCTACCTATCATGAGGGGACTGGGCAGGCAAAGTTAGATAACTCTGGCATGCATTTTGACAGAATTATGTGCCCTTTTTATACTTAGAAAATTGAAAATTTTGGTTAAGTTTTGTGTTTAGGTCCATTTTATTCCTTAAGTATCAAAGCTATTGCTTTCATACTTGCAACACTTACTAACTATCATAAGGGGACTGTGCGGGCAAAGTAATGTAACTCTGACTGGCATTTTGACAGAATTATGTGCCCTTTTTATACTTAGAAAATTGAAAATTTGGTTAAGTTTTGTGTTTAGGTCCACTTTATTCCTACAGTATCAAAGCTATTGCTTTCATACTTGCAACACTTATTAACTATCATAAGGGGACTGTGCAGGCAAAGTTATGTAACTCTGACTGGCATTTGGACGGAATTATGGGCCCTTCATACTCAGTCCACTTGGTCCACTTTACCCCTAAAGTATCATAGATATTGCTTTCATACTTGGAACACTCGCAAACTATCATAAGGGTACAGTAAAAAGACAATATGCATAACTCTGTTTGTCATTTTTATGGAATTATGGCCCTTTTTTGACTTAGTAACTTTGAATTCTTTTTTTTTTTGAAACGGTTACAAAACACAAATATTTATTTTTATTATTTTATGTTTGAAATATCGTCCAACCATCGCACCCAAGAATTCCCCCCACCCCCCTCCCCCCACCCGAATCCCCCACTATTTTTTTTTTTTTTAAGATCATCTCACAAATTACCACCACACCCTCACACTATACCCCCCACCCCACCCCATCCCCCAATTTTTTTTGAAACAGTTAAAAAACACAAATATTTATTTATATTATTTTATATTTGAAATACCGTCCAACCATCGTACCCAAGAATCCCCCCCCCCCCCCCCCCTAAAATTTTTTATTTTAGCATTTTTTTCCTATTTTTGGAAGATAATGTAATAAATGTCCACACCCCTACACTATACACCCCTCTTCACTCATACCCTCCCTCCTTTGTGATTGAAAATGAGAGTCCCTTCACCTTTAAAAAGAAAATAGATGAGCGGTCTGCACCCGCAATGCGGTGCTCTTGTTAAAACATGGCTGCCGCTAAGTCTATTACTAGCAACCTATCAGAGAATAGGTCAGAAACCTTATTTTAATATATGGCAATTCTAGTATTTTTCAAAAACAAACATGACAGGTAATCAATGTCAGATGGAAAAAGTAAAGAAAAGTTAGGTAAGCTAATTGTTTGTCATGATATCTCTTTAAACCTCAAGCCATATGCAAGTAGTGTTGCCATGATCGCAACAGCTTGATGAATTTTAATTAAATTGTGTCTCATAAACATTTACTTTGTTTAACAAACAACCTCTACAAAGTTATCATTCCTACTGCCTTTCGGCACCTCATGAACCTGAAAAACTCGTAACTTCATGTTTCCTCAGGCAAATATCTTCTTTGTACAATAAACACCACGTTAACAATCCTGCTACACTCACTTATGCCTCAAGAATGAAGTAAAGATCAGGTGATCTACGTCATTAGATATTTTGCATATGTCATGAACTATATAAGTAACAGAAACTTTGAAACCTACAAACACTTTTTGGAATTTAAAAAAAAAGATTCATGATTGAATGAAGGAACTTTCATTAATCTTGTAGAACATGCGTAGATTTTATCTTCAGCATCTAAAAATATGTGAAATAGAAAGAACGACATTATCTTTTGGAGAGATAAATGTACTAGGTTATAAGCAAATGACCTATGCGACAATTTCTGGACTTTTTAGTCTGTTTAGTTAACACCGTAGTAACGTTTTCTATATATAAAAAATGCTCACGCTTCCAACTTTGAGCGCCCAGTGGGACGAGGGATAAAAAGAGAAAGTCACATGCTTGAGTACATTTAAACCATGCGCATTGCACGCTTTTTTCGCATAAAAAAACAGTGGAGCGATACAGGGCCACCATGACCCTCTTGTTCTCTCCTGTTGCAGAATGTATTCATATAGTGATTGCGTAGTGTGTCATTTACTTTGACGACAAAGCACAAATCTTCCTGTACCGTATATATACAAATGTTACAAAAAAAAAAATCTACATTATTGGAGTATTCTTGAATAATTTGGAAGATTCTAACTTTTGCTTTGAAACTTTTTATGCCCCCGGATGGAAAGATGGGGGGGGGGGGGCATATTGTTTTTGGCCTGTCTGTAATTTATTGTGTGTGTCCCAAAACTTTAACCTTGGTTAATGTTTTGCGATTACTTTTGCAATATTGAAGATATATGTAGCAACTTGATATTTGGCATGCATGTGTATCTCATGGAGCTGTACATTTTGAGTGGTGAAAGGTCAAGGTCATCCTTCAAGGTCAAAGGTCAAATATATGACTTCAAAGCATTGTGTTTCTGACAAACACATCTCTTGTTTGAAAATATCTTATGGAATTCCTAATTTTGCCATGATTTTATTATCGGAATTTAGGTCCTGTAATAGTAAAATCAGTTCCAAATTTTCCAAATTATTATTGGAAAAATATGAAGACCAACTGTATCTCAGAAAGACTGCAACTTTAATGTTCATTAATTTAATTTAGCTGACATGAGATTTTGTGCATTTTTAGCTCATCTATTTTTTGAAAAAAAATTATGAGCTATTGTCATCACCTTGGCGTCGGCGTTGGCGTTGGCGTTGGCGTTGGCGTTGGCGTCGGCGTCCGGTTAAGTTTTGCGTTTAGGTCCACTTTTCTCAGAAAGTATCAATGCTATTGCATTCAAACTTGGTACACTTACTTACTATCATGAGGGGACTAGGCAGGCAAAGTTAGATAACTCTGGCGTGCATTTTGACAGAATTATGTGCCCTTTTTGTACTTAAAAAATTGCAAATTTTGGTTAAGTTTTGCGTTTAGTTCCACTTTTCTCAGTAAGTATCAATGCTATTGCATTCAAACTTGGTACACTTACTTACTATCATGAGGGGACTGGGCAGGCAAAGTTAGATAACTCTGGCATGCATTTTGACAGAATTATGTGCCCTTTTTATACTTAGAAAATTGACAATTTTGGTTAAGTTTTGTGTTTAGGTCCATTTTATTCCTTAAGCATCAAAGCTATTGCTTTCATACTTGCAACACTTACTAACTATCATAAGGGGACTGTGCAGGCAAAGTAATGTAACTCTGACTGGCATTTTGACAGAATTATGTGCCCTTTTTATACTTAGAAAATTGAAAATTTGATTAAGTTTTGTGTTTAGGTCCACTTTATTCCTACAGTATCAAAGCTATTGCTTTCATACTTGCAAGATTTATGAACTATCATAAGGGGACGGTGCAGGCAAAGTTATGTAACTCTGACTGGCATTTGGACGGAATTATGGGCCCTTTATACTTAGAAAATTGAAAATTTGGTTAAGATTTATGTTTTGGTCACTTTACCCCTAAAGTATCATAGATATTGCTTTCATACTTGGAACACTCACAAACTATCATAAGGGTACAGTAAAAGGACAAGTTGCATAACTCTGGTTGTCATTGTTACGGAATTATGGCCCTTTTTTGACTTAGTAACTTTTAATATATGGTTAAATTTTGTGTTTCGATCCACTCGAAGTATCAAGGCTATTGCTTTCAAACTTCAAATACTTACATGCTATCATGAGGTTACTGTACCTGGCAACTTGAATTTTACTTTGACCTTTGAATGACCTTGACTCTCAAGGTCAAATTATTAAATTTTGCTAAAATTGCCATAACTTCTTTATTTATGATTAGATTTGATTGATACTTTGATGAAACTACTCTTACCTGACATACCACAATAGACTTCACCCAAACCATCCCCCGTGCCCTCCCCCCCCTCCCCCCCTCCCCCCCCCCCCCCCCTAATTTTTTTTTTTTTTTTTTTTTTTTTATAAGATCATCTCACAAATGACCACCACACCCTCACACTATACCCCCACCCCACCCCCCCACCCCCCCCCCCCAAATTTTTTTTTGATTTTTTTTTTTTTTTTTTTTTTTTTTTTTAAGATCATCTCACAAATTATCACCACACCCTCACACTATACCCCCCCCCCCCCCCGATTTTTTTTTTTTTTTTTTTTTTTTTTCGCTTTTTTGGAAGATAATGTAATAAATGTCCACAACCCCACACTATACACCCCTCTTCACTCCACTCCTCCCTCCTTTGTGATTGAAAATGAGAGTCCCTTCACCTTTAAAAAGAAAATAGATGAGCGGTCTGCACCCGCAAGGCGGTGCTCTTGTTTAAATATTGATATTGAAAAAAATTGCAACTGAAATCTTTAGATTGGGACATTGGTGTTTTTGATTTGTTGCTTACAATTTATTTAAAAATTTATAGCTAAGTGTTGTTAGTTGTCAATATTATATTTACCTAGGTTCAAGCCATAGCGCTGCATAGGGAAATTAACCAACTTTTGCATTTTATTTACAAAAAAAAGATATATTGTTTTAAAACTGCAATATTTAAGACAGCCATTGGGAAATTTTTCGTTTTTCGCCCATTTGGAAAGTGCCCTTAAGTAAACTGCATACTGCATAGAATAACTTAGGACAACACTTCGCAGATCCATCAAGCCCCATTTTCTCAGAGGTTGGTCCATTTATTTAATCTTATTATGTCCCCCACCACTATAGTGGGGGACATATTGTTTTTGCCCTGTCTGTTGGTTGGTTGGTCTGTTGGTTTGCGCCAACTTTAACATTTTGCAATAACTTTTGCTATATTGAATATAGCAACTTGATATTTGGCATGCATGTGTATCTCATGAAGCTGCACATTTTGAATGGTGAAAGGTCAAGGTCATCCTTCAAGGTCAAAGGTCAAATATATAGCTTCAAAGCGGCGCAAAAAGGGGACATAGTGTTTCTGACAAACACATATCTTGTTACAAATGTATCAAGGTTTGCATTAAAGGACATTTTGGAGTAATTTTCTTGCTGGGATAATGCACATGCATTAAACCCTGTTTTCCCAGAATAAGGCTTATATTCTCAGACATACACCGGTTCCCCATGTTCGTGTCGTGGTGTGTTACAGGATGGGGTGGTGCTGGGAGCCGACACGAGGGCCACTGAGGACACCGTGGTAGCTGACAAGAACTGCAGCAAAATCCACTACCTCGCTGACAACATGTAGTAAGTGTACAGAGTATGCACCAGCAGAAGCAATGGTAGAAGCACAGTGGTTTATGTTTTTAGCTCACCTGAGCGATAGCTCGGGGTGAGCTATTGTGATCACTCGGCGTCCGGCGTCCGGCCGTCCGTCTGTAAACAATTTGTAAACATCTTCTTCTACTAAACCATTGAGCCAATTTCAACTAAATTTCATGTGGAGCATCCCTAGGTCATGGGACAAAAGAATTGTTAACAAAAAATTGATCACATAACCAAGATGGCCGCCATGACCATATATGGTAAAAAACTTAAAAAATCTTCTTGTCAGAAACCGCTCATCAGATTTTCAAAAAATTTCACAGGGATGACTTTTGAAGGCTCCCCTGAAAAAGTTGTTCAAAGAAATTTGATTCGTCAAAAAACATGGCCGCAGGAGCTCGTTGAACTTTGCATGTTTATTCGTTTTTGCCTATTTTGTGAAAACTTTCAAAAATCTTCCACATTTTTTGTCCGATCCTTTCCAAATTTGCACATGGTCTTTATATCAATGAGGACACGAACCCTACAAAAAATGAGCATTATTGGTCCATGAAGTACAGAATTACCTCCCCTTGAATTGAGAAAATGGTGTTTATGCAATAAAGTCCAAATTTTTCATCCAATTCTTTCCAAACTTGTAAGGATTTAGCATGGTTCAAACAAGGGAAACAACTACGGTTTATGCATGTTCTTTTTATTACAGATTTGCCTCCCTTTAATTCATTCAAAATCTCATTTTACAGCAGAGATTCCAAATCTGACCTGTAAATGAGCCCCATATTTACTGCCAGTGCTAGGTTACCTTTTCCCATTTGATCATTCTTAAGTATTGGTCTTGTAATGCTGCTACTGCTTCTGCTACTGCTACTACTACTACTACTACTACTGCTACTACTACTACTTCTACTACTACTACTACTACTACTACTACTACTACTTCTACTACTACTTCTACTACTACTACTACTACTACTACTTCTACTACTAATACTACTACTACTACTACCACCACCACCACCACCACCACCACCACCACCACCATTCACAGTGACAAAAAACGTATTCACACAATGGCTGCTATTACAACTTATAGCCCATATAGGGGGGCATGCATGTTTTACAAACAGCCCTTGTTTCTATGGGATTTTAACCACAACTGTTCATGTTTATCTCCGACACATATTTTTAGGTCACCTGTCATGAAGTGACACGGTGAGCTTATGTGATCGTGTGATGTCCCACGTTCGTTGTGCGTGCCTGCGTGTGTCCGTGCGTCCGTCCGTCAACAATTTGTTTGTGTAGACAGTAGAGGTCACAGTTTGCATCCAATCTTGATGAAATTTGGTCAAAATGTGTATCTTGATGAAATCCAGTTTGGGGTTGTATTTGGGTCATCTGGGGTCAAAAACAAGGTCACTAGGTCAAATAATAGAACAACCTTCTGTAGACAATAGAGGTCACAGTTTTCATCCAATCTTTATGAAATTTGGTCAGAATGTTTATCTTGATGAAATCTGGGTTGGGATTTTATTTGGGTCATCTGGGGTCAAAAACTAGGTCACTAGGTCAAATAATAGAAAAACCTTGTGTAGACATTAGAGATCACAGTTTTCATCCAACCTTTATGAAATTTGGTCAGAATTCTTGATGAAATCTGGGTGGGATTGTATTTGGGTCATCTGGGGTAAAAATCTAGGTCAAATAAATAGAAAAACCTTGTGTTGACAATAGAGGTCACAGTTTTCATCCAATATTTATGAACTGTGGTCAGAATGTTTATCTTGATGAAATCTGGATTGGGATTGTATTTGGATCATCTAGAGTCAGGAACTAGGTCACTAGGTCAAATCATAGAAAAACATTGTGTAGACAATAGAGGTCATAGTTTTCATCTGATCTTAATGAGTCAGGTGAGCGATTCAGGGCCATCATGGCCCTCTTGTTATTTGTATATGCTGACCGTTAAACACTACAGTTAACATGTAGCTAGGTTGGTGCTGAGAAAAAAATGCATGAGCAAAAATTCTGCAAACTAATAATAATATAATTAAATAAAAAAATGTATTATTATTATACCAAGTAATTAGCTCCTTAAGAGGTTGGACTGGCTATCTTAAACTATAGAAATCGATGGTTACTTACACGTTTTTATGTTATATATGCCTAATTCTCGGAAAACTGAGCTTACTGCACGTGTGTAAAGTATTGTCCCAGATTAGCATTTGCAGTCCACACAGGCTAATCAGGAATGACACTTTCCACATTTATGGAAGTTTTAGTTTAAAAGAAGTATCTAAACTAAGTCAGTTAATGGGCAATGTGTCATCCCTGATAAGCCTGTGCAGAATGCATAGGCTAATCTTGGATGGCACTTTACACACATGCATTAAGCCCAGTATTCCCAGAACAAGACTCACATATGAGCCCAGTTAGACATGTTTTCCTGCCCTGCAGTTATTGTTGCTGCGTGAGACACTGAGATAACCACTCAGATTATGGCCTCCCAGTAACTAACAAGCTTTGTTGTTACATATACGAGTCCAGGGAAAACTGGGCTTAATGATTAAGTTTAAGTTTATTATTAAGTGCATTAAGTTTTCCCCAGACTAGCCTGTGCATTCTGTGCAGACTAATATTGGATGAAACTTTCCACCTAAAATGGATTTTTGCTAGGAAGTGACTTCTCTATAAAAGCAGAAAGTATCTTTGCTGATAAGCCAGTGTGGACTGCACAGGCTAATCGGTGACAATACTTAACACACATGCATCCAGCTCAGTTTTCCAAGAGTGCGGCTCAAATGATCCCAGTATGCCATATTCCCTTGCCCTGCAATTGATATATACATGATCCCAGTATGCCATATTCCCTTGCCCTGCAATTGATATATACATGATCCCAGTATGCCATATTCCCTTGCCCTGCAATTGATATATACATGATCCCAGTATGCCATATTCCCTTGCCCTGCAATTGATATATACATGATCCCAGTATGCCATATTCCCTTGCCCTGCAATTGATATATACATGATCCCAGTATGCCATATTCCCTTGCCCTGCAATTGATATATACATGATCCCAGTATGCCATAGTCCCCTGCCCTGCAATTGATATATACATGATCCCAGTATGCCATATTCCCTTGCCCTGCAATTGATATATACATGATCCAAGTATGCCATATTCCCTTGCCCTGCAATTGATATATACATGATCCCAGTATGCCATATTCCCTTGCCCTGCAATTGATATATACATGATCCCAGAATGACATATTCCCTTGCCCTGCAATTGATATATACATGATCCCAGTATGCCATATTCCCTTGCCCTGCAATTGATATATACATGATCCAAGTTTGACTAATTCACCTCTCATGCAGTAGATTCATATACATGATCCTAATTGGATATGATCCCAGTTTGCCATATGCCATTGCCCTGCAATTGATATATACATGATCCAAGTTTGACCTATTCCCCTCTAATGCAGTTGATATATACATGATCCCAGTAAGACATATTCCCCTGCCCTGCAGTTGATATATGTATGATCCCAGTTAGACATATTCCCCTGCCCTGCAGTAGATATATGTATGATCCCAGTTAGACATATTTCCCTGCCCTGCAGTTGATATATTCATGATCCCGGTTATATATACTCCACTGCCCTGCAGTTGATATACACATGATCCCAGGTAGACATATTCCCTGCCCTGCAGTTGATATATACATGATCCCAGTTAGATATATTCCCCTGCCCTGCAGTTGATATACATAATCCCAGTTAGACATATTCCCCTGCCCTGCAGTTGATATATGTATGATCCCAGTTAGACATATTCCCCTGCCCTGCAGTAGATACATGTATGATCCCAGTGAGACATATTTCCCTGCCCTGCAGTTGATATATTCATGATCCCAATTAGACATATTCCCTTGCCCTGCAGTTGATATATACATGATCGCAGTTAGACATATTCCCCTGCCCTGCAGTTGATATATACATGATCCCAGTTAGACATATTCCCCTGCCCTGCAGTAGATATATACATGATCCCAGTTAGACATATTCCCCTGTCCTGCAGTTGATATATACATGATCACAGTTAGACATATTCCCCTGCCCTGCAGTTGATATACGTGATCCCAGTTGGACATATTCCCCTGCCCTGCAGTTAATATATATAGATGATCCCAGTTTGACCTATTTCCCTGCCCTGCAGTTGTTGTGGTGCTGGTACCGCTGCGGACACAGAGATGACTACTCAGATGATTGCCTCCCAGCTGGAGCTGCACAAGCTGAACACCGGCCGCACACCCAGGGTGACCACCGCCAATAGGCTCCTCAAGCAGATGCTGTTCAGGTGAGCAATTATGTCTAAACATTAGCTTTTAGATCAAAAGGCAATGTTTTTTTCTTTTCCTTCTTAATAAAGTACGCATAAAATGATAAAAGGCCCTTTCTTATCTCGGAAAAATACCCATTTGCATTAATTTTGTTTCAAAAAGGCATTATCTGCGAGTGAACTAATAAAATGAGCACTGAAACTGGACATATTAGAAAAAAAGGCAAACCTATCTTGTGTCTTGTAGGGAATTTCACCAGCTCTTACAGCTTGTTGATTCCTTTAAACTTCTTCAATTTTCAATATCTCCACTCCGGTCAGAATTTTAATTGTTATCCCCACGCTCCGAATTGCAGCAGGGGGATTTTTTTTGTGGTTATCTCCGCTGTATGTCCGGCCTTCCATCCGTCCTGGCCACTATATCGTTCTACACTATTAGCAAAAGAACCTTGAAACTTTAACACATGGAAGCTATGAGCATATGTGTGACAGTGCACTATTTGGAATTTTGATCTTACCCTTGGGTCAAAAGCTTAGGCGTAGGGATACTTGTTGACCGCGGCAGCGCCATTTTGTCTAGTTGAGTCCTGAACTTTATTACAGTATCACATGGCGCAATGTCTTGAGGTAGATTGTTCCAAACTGAGATTGTACGATGTCCAAAAAAATGTAAGCAAATTGACTCATGGGCTTTTGAAATTTCATTTTTTTAACAAAAGCCTCTAGTCCCAAAATTGTTAGCTTAATTAAAAACTATATTCAAGTGTTAATGCTTTCCAATCTAAAGATACTGATGAGCTGAAAGAAGAATCAAACCTGAACAGACTGTGAGTTACTTGCAGGCCATTTTGGTTTTATGCTGGTTGCATATAGCTGTTGACACTTTGCTTCTGAGCAGGGAAGGCTAAAGGGCAGCTAATGTGGTCAGTCACCATCCAGTCTGGAATATTTCATCACACTTGAACATTTTCTTTTAAAATGTCTGAAACCACCTTGTTGATTTTGACCTTTACAAAAATGCTTCATTTTGAAAGGATAACTGAACACTGTAATATGACAGAAATAGTAAAACAAAAACAACCAAAATCTGCGACAGAAAGTTTAAGTTGAGAGTTTTGAAAAGTGAATAAAAGTGCCAAGTGTTGTTTTTTTCAGATACCAGGGCCACATCAGTGCGGCTCTCGTGCTGGGAGGGGTTGACGTGACAGGTCCTCACTTGTACAGCATACACCCCCACGGCTCCACAGACAAACTGCCCTATGTAACCATGGGTAAGTGGAACAGGTTTTGTTTAGCTGGAGAATATGGAAAAAAAATGGCTTAATGCATGTGCGTAAAACCATGAAAAAAAAAACATGATAAACATCAACTGGTGGAAATAAAGGAGACATTGTTATACACTGCAGCTCCAATATATTGCGGTCCGTTAAATCGCACTGTCCAATATATCGCGAGTCGGCTATGGCTCCCAAAAAATCCGGCGAGAATAATCACTTAATGTAGTTATTTTTATATTTTTTTGTTATAAAGTTTTAATCTGAGAATATGCCAACTGCGATAAAAACCAGTGCTGGCTAGTTCACTTGTTATTTCACGGCTTACTTGACACACAGTGAAGCGTGAAAACAGACCATAAGTGACAGTGTTGTTTTCACACGTTTGAGTTGTTTGCAGCACTTGAGTTATTAGTGTCACATCCTCGATAGTAATGTCAGTTTATTGGTATATAAAGCATTAAATTTTGCTATTGGGCATTCTGTCTCTACACGAATTACTAACCAAAAATGGCTACAAGCACTACCGCCACACGTAAACGAAAACAGTTCTTGATAACTGAAAAAATCGAGATCATAGAGAAGGTAAAATTTGATCAGTCTCGATCGTCTGTAATAAAGGAATTCGGTGTCCCCGTAAGTACACTACGAGGATGGCTGAAAGACGAAGATAAGTTGAGAGCAGCATTGTCTGATATGGACATACTGGACCAAAAAAGTAAACGGTTCCGAAGCGCTCAAGACAACGAGCTCGATAAGGCCGTGATGACCTGGTTCACGCAAGCTCACACAGAAGGAATGCCGATATTGGGTCCTAACATCCAGCATCAGGCATTGAAATTCCACAATATGCTCCATTCAGAAGACGCCTCGTTCGCAGGTAGCGCCGGGTTGTTACGAAACTTCAAAAACCGCCATAGCATAAGTCAAGTAACCATCCGGGGCGAGGAGCGATCAGCGGACAAAGAAGCAGCCGAAGCATATCCGGAGCAGTTGAAAAAATAGTAGAAGAGGGGGGCTACGTTCCGTCGCAAATATATAACTGCAATGAAACAGGCCTCTACTATAAAATGCTCCCCGACATAAGCCTGGCCCAATCCATCAATACCAACAAAAACGCTCGGCTTCAAGCAGAGTATGTATGTTGATTATGTTAACGCCATGTACATATTCTTTATTAACAATTCAACAAATGTCATGTCCGCCATATTTTTATTAGAACTGCGCATTCTTCTTGTGATGAATCTTGTTACGTCTGTAAATATAAAATTAAAACAATTTTAAATTATAGTGGTTTGTTTCCTTTGTCTTGCGGACCATCTGATAGGGTAGATTCGAATGTTAGTACACATACACTGCATACGTCTTCATACGTATTTTACGCTTATACTTTTCGTTCAGTTGAGTTTAGATCGTACCTGAAAATAAAAATAAATAATGGCATAACAATTATCACGATAATCAAAACATATTACGATATTATTTATTCCAGTTCAAATTGCACATGTTATAATTAATTTGCAATTATTACGACAGGAATATATAGCGGCGCCATAAATGAACTGTAAACACTGGTGAAATTTGACACATTATATGCTACGCTATTTATTGAGACCTTTCTGGACTTGTATCGCGCACTGGATATATCGCGGTCGCGATCTTTGGACCCCTTCAACCGCGATATATTGGAGATGCAGTGTACTGTGCATTAGAGCTTTAGTTAGTTCCACACATGGGTGTTAAGTTCCACACATGGCAGTTTAGTTCAACATACAGGGTCATAGTTCCACACACAGGGTATAGATCCACACATGTGAGTGTAGTTCTACACATGATAGTATACTTCCACACATAGTGTTTATGTCACACATGAAGGTTTAGTTCCAAACAAAGGGTTTATAGCTCCCCACATGGGGGTTTAGTTCCACCCTTGGGGGTATAGCGCCACACATGGGGCTTTTATTTCCACACATGGGGGTTTAGTTTTACACATAGAGGTTAAATTTCCCACATGTGTGTTTACTTCCATAAATGGGGGTTTAGTTCCGCTCATGGGGTTCAAGTTCCACATGTGGGGTATAGTTCCCCCTCATGGAGTTTTTGTTCCGCACATGGAGGTTTAGTTCCACACATGGGGGTTTAGTTTCACACATGGGGGTTAAGTTCCACACATGGGGGCTTAATTCCACACTTTGGTTTAGTTTCATTTATGGGGGATGAAGTGTCAAACATGGGGGTTTAGTTCCACACAGACGGGAGTTAAGTTCCACACAGTTGGGGGGTTAGTTCCTCACAAAGGGAGTTTAGTGCCACACAGTGTGTGTGTGGGGAGGGGGGTTAGTTCAACACAATAGGGGAGGGTTAAGTTCCAAATATGGGGTCTTAGTTCCACACACAATAGTTTAGTTCCACACATGTGGATATAGTTCAACTCAGTGGGGGGTAAGTTAAAAAAATGATGGTTCAGGTCCACACATTGGTTTAGTTCCACACATGAGGGTTTAATTCCACACATGAGGGTATAGTTCTACACATAGGGTTTAGTTCCACACAAGTGGGTATAGTTCTACATATAGGGTTTAGTTCCACACAAGTGGGTTAAGTTCTACACATGAGAGTTTAGTTCAAATGGGGTTCAACACATGTGGGTATAATTCGTCACAATGGGGGGGGGGGGGGGTAGTTCCACACAACTGTGTATAGTTCGTCTTATGGGGGTTTAGTTCCACACATGGGCATTAAGTTCCACACATGGGGGCTAAATTCCACACTGGGGTTTGGTTCCACTTATGAGGGATTAAGTGCCACACTTGGTGATTTAGTTTCACACAGTTGGGCTCGATTGGTCATTGTCGGCTCAGGTACTACTTTCATGTACCCCGGGTACTCTTAAGTATACTTACATGTACCCCGGGAACGGTAAACATACTAAAACGTACTAGGAAGTTTTACCGCTTAATCGGTCGTTGTCTGCATTTTTTTTTAAAATTAATTATGTTCACAATTATGTCAATTTTCTGTTAAAAGGCCTCTTTGTTATCGAAACTCGTACTCAAAAAGCATGTTCATGCATTTTTTTTTTAAGAGAAGTTAATTGAAGATAAACAATATCCTTGTACAGTAATCGGTAGCGCGTTTTACAGCATCGGATTTTGGCCAAAGAATACAACTCGGGTACAGTCTAATATAGAACGGGTACGTTTAAGTATATTTACCGTAACCGGGGTACATGTAAGTATACTGAAGAGTACCCGGGGTACATGTAAGTAGTACCCGAGCTGAAAATGACCAATCGAGCTACAGTTGTGGGTTAAGTTCCACACAGTTGGGGGGATTAGTTCCTCACAATGGGGGTTTAGTTCAAAACAGTGGGGTTAGGTTTCACACAGTGGGGGGTTTTGGTTCAACACAGTGGGGGGTAAATTCCAAATATGTGGTTTAAGTTCCACACATGGGGTTTTGTTCTGCAGATGGTGTTAAGTTCTACACAATAGGGTTTAGTTCCACACATGTGTGTATATTTCAACACAGTGGGGGGTTAGTTCCGAAAAGAGGGTTCAGTTCCACACATGGGTTTAGTTCCACACATGAGGATTTTAGTTCCACGCATGTGGGTGTGAGTATGGTTGTACACATGAAGGTTTAGTTCCTCACACGTGGGTGACATTGGGGTTTAGTTCCACGCATGTTGGTATAAATTGTCACATGTGTGTTTAGTTCGTCACATGGGGGTTTAGTTCCACACATGTTGGTATAATTTGTCACATGGGGGTTTAATTTCACACATGTGGGTATAATTTGTCGCATGAAGGTTTAATTCCACACATCTGTGTATAGTCAGTCACATGGGGGTTTAGTTCCACACATGTGGGTATAATTCGTCATATGGGGGTTTAGTTCCTCACAAGTGGGTACAGTTCGTCACATGGGGGTTTAGTTCCATACATGTGGGTATAATTCGTCACATGGGGATTTAGTTCCATACATTTGGGTATAATTCGTCACATGGAGGTTTAGTTCCCACAACTGTGTATTGTTGGTCACATGGGGGTTTAGTTCCACACATGAGGGCATAATTCATTACATGGGGGTTTAGTTTCACTCATGTGGGTATAATTGGTCACATGGGAGTTTAGTTCCACACATTTGTGTATAGTTTGTCACATGGGGGTTTAGTCCCACAATGTAGGCCGGATGATGAGACTAACATGTTTCTCTGTTTACAGGATCTGGATCTCTTGCTGCCATGGCAACATTTGAAGACAGATTTAAACCTAACATGGAGGTAGGGCTTTAACATTTTGTTGTCAGCATTAAACAGATTATAAGATTAATTCAACTGATAATATAATAATTTGTATGTATTGTTGCCAATGCTTTAGGTATTTCAGTTCGGCTGTAAATTTTGAAATTTATATTCGGGAATATTTTTATTCTAAATCTGAATTTTTTAATTTACTGTATTTTGCCATTAATAACATCGGTCTTCCAGTCTCAGTTAATTATTCTTACAAATCAATTTTTTATGAATATCAATGTAAATATCATGAAGCTACAATGATGCACTGATAATTTGTCCCACCATGCTCATTTACGCCTTTGTTGATCTGACATTTTTATGACATAATAGAACATAAAAATATGAACTTTAAGCTTTTAAAGCTTATTTTTTATATTCGTTGTTCAAAAGCATAAACACATATGAAAATGTGTTGCATTGGTAGAATGATTAAATATTTATATCACTCATTATAGAAAAGGTATATTTTCATTGGTGTCTACCGCACAAATAAAAATATTTATTGTTTAACCCTTTCCCACTCAGAAGTAAAGTGAAAATGGACGTGTGCAAACAGCATCAAACCAGAACAGCCTGCGAGTAACTCACAGTCTGTTCAGGTTTTATGCTGTTTGCTGCTCATCAGTATCTAAGGGTTGGAAATGAAGCCTTTTAAATTTGAATTTAGTAAAAAAGCTCTTTAATTTAGCATAACTTTCCATGGGTCTACAAATGCGTCAAAATATGTATCTAAGTGGTAAAGGGTTAACCATAAAATTAAAACTTTGTCATTTACCCAAATCTACAAATAACCTCTTATTTATAATGCCTTTTAAGCTCAACTATTCACAGAATAGCCTGAGCTATACTATTCATCCAAATGTCAGTGTCTAAGTAAGGGTCTGGTTAAGTTGCACATGCAACAACTCCTCACACTGTTTTTTACTACAATGGAAACTTCACACATGTGTTTGGGGGCTTTGTGTGAAGTCACTGACCAAGATCCGTAACTCTTACTGGAAATGTAGCAGAATTATCCTGCTTTTTGAACTTACAAATTGATTAAGGTTATTAGGAAACATCTCCATATTATTAGCTCATCTATTTTTTGAAAAAAAATTATGAGCTATTGTCATCACCTTGGCGTCGGCGTCTGCGTCGGCGTCCGGTTAAGTTTTGCGTTTAGGTCCACTTTTCTCAGAAAGTATCAATGCTATTACATTCAAACTTGGTACACTTACTTACTATCATGAGGGGACTGGGCAGGCAAAGTTAGATAATTGTGGCATGCATTTTGACTGAATTATGTGCCCTTTTTATACTTAGAAAATTGAAAATTTTGGTTAAGTTTTGTGTTTAGGTCCATTTTATTCCTTAAGTATCAAAGCTATTGCTTTCATACTTGCAACACTTACTGACTATCGTAAGGGGACTGTGCAGGCACAGTTATGTAACTCTGACTGGCATTTGGACGGAATTATGGGCCCTTTATACTTAGAAAATTGAAAGTTTGGTTAAGTTTTGTGTTTTGGTCCACTTTACCCCTAAAGTATCATATTGCTTTCATACTTGGAACACTCGCAAACTATCATAAGGGTACAGTAAAAGGACAAGTTGCATAACTCTGGATGTCATTTTTACGGAACTATGGCCCTTTTTTGACTTAGTAACTTTGAATATAAGGTTAAATTTTGTGTTTCGATCCACTTTACTTCTTAAGTATCAAGGCTATTGCTTTTAAACTTCAAATACTTTCATGCTATCATGAGGTTACTGTACCTGGCAAGTTGAATTTTACCTTGACCTTTGAATGACCTTGACTCTCAAGGTCAAATTATTAAATTTCGCTAAAATTGCCATAACTTCTTTATTTATGATTAGATTTGATTGATACTTTGACAAAACTACTCTTACCTGACATACCACAATAGACTCCACCCAAACCATCGCCCTTGCCCCCCCCCCCCCCCCCCCGAACCCCCCCCCTATTTTTTTTTATTTTTTTATAAGATCATCTCACAAATGACCACCCCACACTCACACTATACCCCCCCCCCCCACCCCCTCCCCAATTATTTTTTTTTTAACGGTTAAAAAACAAAACTATTTATTTTGATTATTTTATGTTTGAAATACCGTCCAACCATCGCACCCAAGAATCCCCCCCCCCCCACCCCCCCTCCCCCACCCGAATCCCCCCCCTAATGTTTTTTTTTTTTTTTTTTTTTTTTAAGATCATCTCACAAATTACCACCACACCCTCACACTATACCCCCCCACCTCACCCCCCCCCCCCCCCCCTCCAATTATTTTTTTTGAAACGGTTAAAAAACACAAATATTTATTTTTATTATTTTATGTTTGAAATACCGTCCAACCATCGCACCCAAGAATCCCCACCCCCACCCACCCCCTCACCCCCCCCACCCCCCCCCCACCCCTGATTTTTTTTTTCCTTTTTTTCGCATTTTTGAAAGATAATGTAATAAATGTCCACACCCCCACACAATGCACCCCTCTTCACTCCACCCCTCCCTCCTTTGTGATTGAAAATGAGAGTCCCTTCACCTTTAAAAAGAAAATAGTAGTGGTCTGCACCCGCAAGGCGGTGCTCTTGTTGTTCCTACTACAGGTATTGAATTGAAACTTCACACATATTTTCTATATTATGTTGTGAGGTCACTGACCAAGTTCAATATTTCTTATTGGCAATTTAGCAGAATCATGCCCCCTAGTGTAAGTAAAAAATCGATTTTGCTTATCACTGTTTCGAACTGTTTCCACTGCAGGTATTCAATTAAAACTTCGCACATAAGTTCTGGTTCAAAGTGTGAGGTCACTGACCAAGTTTCATAGTTCTGACTAGCAATTCAGCTGATTTATGTCCCTTTTTATGTAGAAAATTGGTTACTGTAAATGTGCATCATCTCCACATCCCTGCTTTTACTACAGATAATCACTTGAAACTTCACACGTGTTGGATGTCTAGCTGACACGTAACCCTAGCATGTAGTTGCATTTTGGGCCGGTTGGGTCAAGATCAACTTCATGTGAGATGGAGATAATGTTTTTAACCAGGTTTTCCGAAGGAAAAAACTGGTTATTAGATTGGCGAATGCGGGCGGGCTGGCTGGCTGGCGGGCTGGCTGGCTGGCGGGCTGGCGGAACAAGCTTGTCCGGTCCATAACTATGTCGTTCATTGTCAGATTTTAAAATCATTTGGCACATTTGTTCACCATCATTGGACGGTGTGTCGCGCGAAATAATTACGTCTATATCTCCAAGGTCAAGGTCACACTTTGAGTTCAAAGGTCAAAAATGGCCATAAATGAGCTTGTCCGAGGCATAACTATGTCGTTCATTGTCAGATTTTAAAATCATTTGGCACATTTGTTCACCATCATTGGACGGTGTGTCGCGCGAAATAATTACGTCGATATCTCCAAGGTCAAGGTCACACTTTGAGTTCAAAGGTAAAAAATAGCCATAAATGAGCTTGTCTGGGCTATAACTATGTCATTCATTATGATATTTTAAAATCATTTGGCACATTTGTTCACCATCATGGGACGGTGTGTTGCACAAAAGAATCACGTCAATATCTCCAATGTCAAGGTCGCCACGACTAAAAATAGATTTATTTTAAAACAAACTTACAAAGGGTGTTAATTTTGTTTGTTCATTTAAAAAGTTCAGTTTGAGTTGTCTCCCTTTATCAGATTTTTTTTCACAATGAAAACCTGGTTTTGTGACAATTTTGTCCCTTGTTAAATTGTGTGTGTAGGTAGATCACATACTTGAGAGATTGCATTTAGGGTTGGTTGGGTCAAGATGATTGTTACTAAATATAGAAAAACAATTACCACTTCACAACTGTATTCGGATGGAGGTTTTGTGCAATACATTTGTAGATAACTTACACTGACATCTATGTTTGGACTGCATTTGGGATCAATTAGGTCAATGTCACTGTTGATGAAAATAGAAAAATGATTATTTCTGCTCAAAAATGATTTCTTTGAGTCAATAGGGAGGTATTGTGCTGTAATTTTCTGTGTAGGTAGATATAAAGACTTAAGAAATTGAAATCAGCTAAATTAATTGTTGAAATGTTTGTATGTCTGATTTCTTGACACATTCTTATCTCTTGCATTAATTTATACATTTTCATCTTTTATTACATACTATAAAACTACTTCAGATATTAAACTTTTATGATGTCCTTGTGGTCATTACATTAGGTGACTGCCAGAAAAGGTACATGATACTATCAAAGTGAAATAATAGCTGAGCAGTCACTCTTGGGACAGCTCCTGATTGTCTACAAGGGTAGACGTTTTCTTAAACTTATTCAAAAATAACAAATATCTTTTAATATAAATTCAAAAATAAAACTAGCAAGAAAACAGTACTATAAAGCTGAAAAGGTTGGTTAAATAGAAAAGTTAACTTCTTAAGTTCTCACATTCAAACATTGCGAACTTGCACATTTAAATTGTGGACTAAAACATTAATTCAATATTGTTTTAGAAAGCAGAAGCCATGAAGTTGGTGAGAGATGCTATTGCTGCAGGTATCTTCAATGACCTTGGCTCAGGGTCAAATGTTGACCTTTGTGTAATCACCAAGGACAAGGTTGAATACTTGCGACCTTTTGACGAGGCCAACATTAAGGGGAAAAGGTTAGGAGATATAACTGTTATTTGTATTCTGATTGAGTCTTATTTTTATTGCATTGTTTTTCAAATACATGTCAGCAATTGGACTTAATGATGTATATATTTGTGTTCAATCCATCACATTAACAGTCTCTTTAAAAGTACGATTTCAATGTATCGATTATTGCCAATCTGGATGTGTGGCGCATCACATTGTATGATTTATTTATGAACTTCAACGAACATGAAAAAATATTTCACAACCTTTTATAAATATGACTTTTTGAGGGTTTGCATGTATTGGATGTATGAGGCAGTGTATGTAAAATATCTTCTTTTGCTTAACATACTGCAACCCATACGAAAGACATTGGACATTGGACATTACGATAAATAATGGCCAATCTTTGGTATATTTGTTTTTGAATCTGTGAAAAATCAAAGTGTTAAACTATTAGTTTTGGTATGAATTAAAACAAAACTGCGTACCTCTCAGAAAAATATACGATTTTCATTTTACTAAGCTGAATATGGCAAAGTATGATAACATATAATGATGTATAACCAACCAGTCATGTGCTCTTGCTATCTTCTGTGAAGTGAGAAGGAGTTGGGTTTTTTCATTGGTCAATATAACCTCGATGTTAATTGGTTTAAGCCTTTAAACAAACATTTGTCAATATACAATGTAGCGGGAACCATGCAACCTTAAGCCTTTTTTTGATCTGGTCAAAAACGATTTCAAAGGCATAAGACTACACTATTGTAAATCTTTTAGTAATGATGCTTTTTAAATAGCCAACTGAATTCTTAATATGTTAGCATTTGGAGACCTATGAGCTGTTTGCATTGTGAACATTTGAGATTTACTTAATTAAAGGTATTTCTTTTTATTTTGTTAAAGAAGAAGGTCTGGTAATCATGAAAGGTCCTGTAAACTTTAAAAGTGACAGGAGCTCATGTCCTATGTATTATTTTGTTTTTTTCCCATGGGTTATATTCAGTGATTTATCCTAATGACAAAATGAGCTTTCTTTCTGGGAAAACTGGGCTTAATGTATGTGCGTAAGGTGTCATCCCAGATCAGCCTGTGCAATCTGGGACAACACTTTCGGTCTGAACTGTTTTTTTTTTATATATTAAAAGAGTCTTATTTGAAACAAAAAATTGTTAAAAAGTTGTCTGAAAAGGCTGATCAGGGACAACATTTGACACATATGGTTTAAGCCCAGATTTTCCAGACCGAGTCTCTAATGACTGTTCTTATCAACTAAACTCTGTCATATTCCCGTTCTACCCTAGGGAGGGCAACTACGGCTTCAAGCGAGGCACGACTGCCATTCTATCCACGGAGGTGAAGAAGATTCCATTTGACATCGTATCCACTCAGGTTGTCACTAGCAGGTCTGATTCTGCAATGGACACCGCTTGAGTGAATAGGAGTTTATAGACTTTGTTCTACACATTTCAAATGTACAGCAGTTTTATTTCACATGTGTAATACTTTTGTTTCATCTGTGATTTTGAACACTATGGGAACAGCGTGGTCATTCTTGTTGATCAGTAGCAATGGGAGTGCTTTAAATTGTGCTATTTTTTGAGTACTGATATACAAACTTTTTAAACTAATTGTTTGTGAGTTAGTCTCGACTAATTTTGTTTAAGACTGGAATTAAAAAAAATCTATGAAATTATCACTCCATAAATAAAACTCTGAATGTTTTTTGTTCTTGCGTTCAGTTATTAATGTCATGCTTGTATCACATTATTGTGTGTTGATTTTCAACGTTAAGTGAAAGCAATTACCTTTAGATTCAGTTTTACAGTTTCCATTTAAGGGTTTACGATTTTCTGTTTCAGAGATATATATAAATGAGCCTTGTTCTAAGAAAACTGGGCTTAATGCATGTGCGTAAAGTGTCTTCCCAGATAAGCCTGTGCAGTCCGCACAGGCTAATCAGGGACAACACTTTCCACTTTTATGGTATTTTTAGTTTCAAGGAAGTCCCTCCTTACAGAAAATCAAGGTTAGCCGGAAATTGTCATTCCTGATTAGCCTGTGAGGACTGCAAAGGCTAATCTGGGATGACACTTTATGCACATGCATTATGCCATGTTTTTCAGAACGAGGCTCAAATAGAGCTTGTGGATCTTTATCATTCATCATGATAGGTGTGAATACCTTGTTGGATGATACACATTAACTCTTTCAGTGCTGGAACCGAATTTTGAAGGCGTTTGCAAACAGTTTGGATCCAGATGAGACGCCACAGAACGTTGGCGTCTCATCAGGATCCAAATTGTTTGCTATTCTGATAGAATTCTTTGGAAAAAATCGAAGAAAATGCTAATTTTAGAAATTCAGCAGACAACATTTTAGCAGACAACAAATTTCCCAGCATGCAAAGGGTTAAACCAATATTAATGCATGAGTGTTAAGTGTTGTCCCAGATTAGCCTGTGCAGTATGCAGTCATCTTGTTAACCCACTAGAGGCCACATTTACTGTCTGATCTTAATAAAACTTGGTCAGAACATTCATCCTGATAATATCTTGGAAGAGTTAATAAATGGTGCCGGTTGGTTGAAAAACATGCCCGCCAGGGGCGGGCCATTTTTCCTTATATGGCTATAACCTTGTTTACACTCTAGAGGCCACATTTATTTTCCGATCGTCATGAAACTTGGTCAGAAGATTTGTCCCAATAATATCTTGTTATCTCAGGTGAGCGACTTTGGCCCTTCAGGCCCTCTTGTTTGTTTACCTGGCCGATCGTTGTTCAATGCATGGACAACTGTGTGGAAACATACTCGGGGGGGGGGGGGGGGGGAGCACATTTTTAATGTTCAAAAATAACACTTTTAATTTTAGACGTCAATCTTGGTGTTTGTTATTGGGTTATTCTTTTAACGCTTTCCCATGGTTTAAAATTATCTTCTGTCATACTACGCATTAATTGTGATGCTCAATTACTCGCCTTTTGCGATGTAATGATTTGTACAATCTGTGGCGTTATAGTTTCGAATTATTTAACAACTAGTTATTACTGTGTCAAAAATACGTTCACATATCCCGTTTGAATATCATTTTAAAGCATCTGATAGGCATAAATTAATATTATGAAGCGGCAAAATCAGTTCAATGACTTGTTGACTTAAAGTGCTACAATTTCAATTGCAAGAGTTGAGAAATGATGTAGCAATGGACAAAATGATTGTACTGTTACATCCTTTTGCGGTGTTAATTCAAGATCAAGTATTACTGAGCGCTCCATTGCAACATTGACCGCCAACACAGACATGCGTTCTTCTTGATGTGCGCTTTCATTTTCTGTTTCAGAGATATATATAAATGAGCCTTGTTCTGAGAAAACTGGGCTTAATGCATGTGCGTGAAGTGTTGTCCCAGATTAGCCTGTGCACAGGCTAATCAGGGACAACACTTTCCGCTTTTATGGTATTTTTAGTTTCAAGGAAGTCCCCCATTACTGAAAATCAAGTTTAGGCGGCAATTGTCGTCCCTGATTAGCCTGTGAGGACTGCACAGGCTTATCTTGGATGACACTTTATTAGATGCCCTAATTCATATCTGTTGCAGAATAGTCACCTATGTCAGCTTCATTCTGTATTTGAAGTACCAGAGGGGTACTCTTCTGACAAACAAGATGGCGACGTCCATGCTAATGCGGGTATTTTTCGTCGTTTTATACCGTTTATTACTTTTATTAATTGGTAAAGTGCCGCTCACTTTCCAGCCATATCGACTTGAAAGTGATCGGCGTTTGTATCGTATTTATATTCGTTTTATATCTTGAGTTAACTCGCTGCACAATTTCTTAGCGGGACTTAAAATCACAGCTCCCGCTAAGAAAATTTGCAGCGAGTAAAGTCGAGATAAAGAGATAAATTTTTTTACGAAATAAACGCTTTCGTGTGAGCGGCATAAAAACAATCAATAGAAGTATGAAAGGGTATAAAACGACGAAAAATACCTGTCTCGACATGGACGTAGCTATCTTGTTTGTTACGTGATTCCCCCATCTGAGAACGTGATCCCTTATGCTGACTTCAGTTTCTTCCGCTTAGAGACTTTGTTCTTTCAAGTTCTCCGTTTTTGTCTTTGGAACGAATATTCACTTTAGTTTAACTTTAGTCTTGTTTTGTTTCCAAACAAACGGATTTGTGATGTACGCGTTTGATCTCATAAACGATAGAACTGTGAGATTCGGCGTGTGTTAAAAACGATTTAGAAGTCTCAAATGTTTTTATTTATCGTTTCAAGGCAGTGCACGATATTCAATCATAAATGCATTGCGCTGTATTGTTATCTTTTACCGTGTTGTATTGTATTGTCATTTGATAGTTTACTACTTTGCAAAGTACTTCATATGTTTTCGTATAGAAATAAAGAACTAGATAGCGGATACAGACAACAACAACACATAACCTTTTTACAAACTAAACATCTGTAACGGTCAAATGTGCATATATTTGAAAAACTAACGTATGAGGCACACTAGCGTTTGAATCGTAAACAGTGTGCTCACTGATGCGTCGTGTTTCGCGATTCCATTATTTTGTATACGCTATTTTCTATCATGTCAAAATGGTTTTCTTCAATTCATTAAAAAAACACTATCGGTCACTAATGCTGTACCCGGGGTTCATGTAAGTATACTTATGAGTACCCGGGGTACATGTAAGTGGTACCCGAGCCGACAATAACCAATCGAGCGCTACGAATTCATAGAATGAAGTTGGCACCGCCTTAAAGTTACAGACGCCACTGGCTTGCCAAGCAACCGTAGCGGAAGAACATGAACAGGAGGCTCGTGGTGTAAACGCTCACGAGCACGTACAGGGCGATAATATAGGACAACTTCCGGCACGATATCTGATTACTCAGAATGTTCATGATCGGACATGTCAGCATACACGGGAAATGTTATTATAATGATTGCTGCATAATCAATTCTTTATATACTTACAACCTCTCATATTCGAAAACACGTCGTAAACTCACACGTGCACGCAGGCAAAAAGATTAGTTTTTTTCTATCTTCTTGCGCTGTTTGCTATCATAATCTCTTGTTTGTGCCCTGACACTGTTTTCATACTAATACATGCAAGGAATACCACACTTTCAGAACAGCTAGGATTCAAAGTAAAGTGTGTTTGTTGCTATAACGCAACCACAGCTAGTATGGTCATTGCACATCTTGTTTTTAGTGTGAGCGTTAGCTCACACTAATGTTACAGACCATATTTTTCAAATCAGTATGTGCTTAGAAGTCTTAGGTACGGTATGGAATGACAACCACTGCCTGTTGCAGCAGACGACAAATGCTATATAGAGCGTCTGCTAGGAAAGATAACCACCACATTTGCCTGTTTATAGTTCACCACTGGTACACTGCGGAGGGTTTATATGACTAATAGTGTTTAATAGCTTGTAAGACGAGATTGGCTAGTCTAGTGTTTATCATTGAAATCTGTACATATTGGCTGCTTTCAGGGAAAACGGGGCTTTATGCATGTCAAATAAGATTAGCCTGTGCATACTGATTAGCCTGTGCAATGCGCACAAGCTAATCAAGGACGACATCTTACAACAGCGAACACATACAGTGCCTTCAGCGCTTTGATTCACTCTTGCTATTAACTTATACTTTCCAACATGTCTTCCGCGAGGGACTTCAAACCGTGATGCAGTGTATCCGTGCTTTTCACCAGGTACTTGAAAGAACCAGGTGCGCCTCTGTGCGTTAATTTTCATAACCAAAAATGCATCGAAAGTATATTTCTACTACAGTTATTTGTTAGAAATTCATTGAAGTCATGTATTTTTTCTATTTAGAATTTCGGCGTAAACATGATAATCGAAAACTCGTTAAAGTCGTATGATTAAAAATAAGTGAATGGTCTTCAATATTCATTTTTTCTTCCCAATCCCTATATCAATAAATGTATTCTTAATATCTATTGAAATATATTTGAACAATTATTAATAAATACCTTATATGTTTACAATTGTTTTATAACGACTGAATTGTCATGACATAAAATAATATAAAAAGAACACTAAAGAAGAATCCCTTCAGTAGAAAACGATAACGGAACAACGTAATTAAATTGATTTTATAGTTATTATTAAAGTTTAAAGATTGGTTGTTTATAAATATTGATCGCCCACAGATTATGCATACAACAAAACCAGAACGAATGTTTATCTATTTACTGGACGGGTATTCCCTGCTATAAATGGACCATCATCAGTTACTGAATTGGAGACACCCCATGCCTAACCTAACGTCAAATAGTTGCCCATACCGCCTCTATCATATTTATAAACAATAGATAATTATACTGATTAAGACATTTAATTACCATTCTTGTATAGATTTGCATCGAAAGAATCTTCGTGCCGAGCCCATTAATTGACATCAACAATAATCGGCCTCAGTGCCGACTGCTCACAAACAATGGGTGTCTTGTTTCCTGTAAACAAAAACTTGTTTTGTTTAAGTTAATTGGTTGCAGTTTTTGTAGGAAACGTACGCCTTTACCCCTCTTAAAACGTCTAACCGGTACTTCTTTTGATAACGTTCATAGTTCGTCTTGTTTGCTCGGACTAACGTTACGGAATAATAAATTCTACAATTCTACAAATATCTTTTTCATTATATGCACGATTTAAATATGAACTGACGGTCGAATATTTCGGCGTAAACGATAAGTGTTTGAAAGAGGTGAATGTGTACAGTAATGACGGAAAACTGGTAGCGTGCATTCGTTCTATACGTTTTTGTCAAGATGATGTCCACCGCTCGACTAAGGACCCTGCATAGGCAGGAAAACAACCACCGGAAGCTCGTCTGCGTCATGAATGACGTCACGAAAAATCAACAGGAACGCATCGATAAATTTGTAGAGAAAGAAAAACAGGAGGTTGCGCAAAAGTGTGAGAAAAACATTGTAGTAACAAAGCGTAACTTGGTTCGCCAGAGGGTCCTCAAGAAATGTATGAAAGACACGTGCGAGGAGATTGAGCGAAAGCAGGCGAACAAACTGTTTGGGAAGTATCAAGGTATACCGATGGAAACCATGGCGGGAGAGATCGACGTGTATCTAGAACGGCATCATCCGCGTATCCGAAGGAGGCAAAAGATAGACGAACTATTTCGCAACGGGTATGAGCAAGGAGCTATTCTGGATAGCGTGTCGATACAAGATAGAGTACGGGATTATTTCAAGAAGCCACTTGTGCGACTCCAATGCGATAACGTCGGACATGACGTTAGTATGGACAGTAACGCAGCAGATCCGCACGCACAAGAAATGTCGGCCACTTTTCCTCATTTGACGCGGTCGTTTTATACCGGCCCTAGACGGAGCACCCCAAAAACTACATCGATAGAAACCATAAAAGAACTACCGGAAGCCGAAATCATCAAACAAGTCGACGAGCAAAGACTCTTTGTGAATAGAAAAGTGAGCAAGTTCTTCGAAGAGGATATATCCGATAAGGCTTCAGTCCAAAGCGAGGCCATGAAAGTAGCTGCCATATCGACAACAGACAGAGAACTACGACCAATTACCCTTCCGCCGTTGAAACTTGGCACAGATCGCCGCGACAAATCCCCCGTTAGAGGCACAAAGGAAAAGAAAAACGTCGACTGCATACGCGAGTTGATTGAGCGTCTACAGCGCGCTAAAGTCTCGCGAGAACACGAGGTCCGAGAAAAGAAGGAGAGGCGCACTAAGCGTTTGCAAGCAGACCGCGTGGTGCGAATGGCAACATTTTGCTCCGAAGAAGAAATGAAGGGCAGACAGCAGGCACAAGAGATTAAAGATTTGGAATTTTACGAAGAGAAGAAGAATGAACTTCTATCGAGCGTTTCCAATACAAAACAGAAAATCAAACGAGAAAGTGATTCGGGGCGGAAGAGGGGTGTAATAGAAGATGGTAGACTATATTTGCCTCCAATTAAAGTAGTCCAGCGTCCTGTGCTTTTGAAATATTGAAGAGTTTAGACTGCTGTTTGAAACTGTAGCATATTCTTATGTTGATGTAAATAACTTAGAATTATAAATATATGTGTATGCAACGACTTTCAATTAAAATGCAAACTGTATTGTATTTGCTACATTAGTGAATGCAACTGTGATGTGAAAATACACCAACAAACTGATACGTACTGCTACGATTTACATTCCGTGATACACACAATTATATTACCGTGAATATTTTGTATTGCTTGTTCATGATAAATAACTTGTACATATATGCCATGTAGACGCTTCATTCAAAATCGTTATTTCATTTTGAGTTTAATTTGTATTGTTTGCAAATATGTGATAGTACAATATGATAATATGTGATAGTACAATATGATAATACTACATACTAGTATTTCACAAAGTAACTTAAACCTGAAGATCTAATTCTTTGTGAGTCGTTAGAGTCAGAGTCGTTAGAGTCAGTACAATTGAGTAAACAAGTACATCAGATATAGTGTATTTAATAGGTAACATTTATGAACCATTTGTTTTAAATAGGCAACACCCATGATTGTATCAGATAATCTTAATACACACAAAACTGACGCGTGTGTACCAAACGAACTGTGTCACACATATTATATATTTAAAAATCACTAGTACCTTGACATATATCTTTCGTTTACAAAAGTGAAATAAATTTAAGCTGCATAAATATGTAGATTATTAAAAAACGTACTTGGTTATCGCACTATAAAATAGAGTACTTTTTTCCAAAAACTGATTGGCATAATTATTGTCGGCTTTAATATTTTTTCCTTTAAACTGATGTTTCTATTGTTCCTTCACACATTGTCAAAAAATGTTTCTGAATGGTCAAAATAAGATTATTTAGAACATTTTTCATATACAGTAGAATTGCAATAACTCGAGCTGGCGATTTCTCGAAAACTGGCGATTACTCGAGCATGAAAGGCCCTAACATTTTCCTTTAATTTCTTTATAAAAATACCCGCAATAACTCAAACATGCGATTTTCGATAACTCGAGGATGTGTGCTTGTCCCTGAAAGGCATTTCACCCCTAATTAACTGGCAATTATTCGAGGACACTTTCTCGTGTGGTTGGTGCTAAAAATATTTGAGTTGTGAAAACAGGGCAATCAAGCAGACAAAAACGCTTGATTTGGTGTGAAGTTAGTCGCAGTTTGAGAAATACAGTAAATTTCCATCCTTTGAGACGCAAATAAAAGCTACACCGTTTTAATGATAATTAAATGATTACTAGCAATCACTAATTATGATAAAATGTATGGCATAAAAAAGAATGAACGACCATTCTTATTGTTTAGTTTAGTATACTGTAACCTTAAGCGATTTTTTTTACAAATCCTTTTCTTTTTCAAGCACAGTCTTACATGTAAATAAAGCGTGTGCGGTCAGTTAAGCATCACCAACCAAAACAGTATAAACAAATGTTACCATGGATTACTCGAAACTTGAGATTACTCGAGCATTGAGGTCAGTCCCGTGCGTCCTCGAGTTATCGCAGTTTTACTGTATCTCCATTTCAGTTATTCAATAATAAAAGTTATGTCTGTGGATGTAAATAGAAACTCGTATCAATTTAACCCATTTAAGCCTAGTGGACTCTCCCACCCTTCTAAATTGGATACATTTATTTCCAAAATTAGGGATGTCTAGAATATTTATTTCTATATTTAAAATATTTCTTACAGAAATTCCTTTAAGCAAACAAGGCCTTTTTTCTAGACGCTAGGCATAAATGGGTTAATAATCGTTTTATATATTTATAGTTGCTTACAAACAAGCTGGATACATTACAAACTTACCAACGTTGTGTCCAATTCGATGTTCAACTGTATTAGAGAGACGACTGTTTTGTTCCTTTTTTAACAATTGACTGTTTTGTTCCTTTTTTAACAATCGCATGTATGTTACTTTTTAACAATTGACTATTTTGTTCCTTTTTCAACAATTGTCTATCCTTTGCCATCTTACCCACCGAAATTCTTTCGCACTGACCATGCAGATTCCATAGATAATCCGTGGTATCCAAACTGCTCGTAGATTATTATTGTAGGCACTGATGTCCATACACAGTTCTTGGTCAGTTTTCACAACAAGAATTGCGTTTGGACAATCACCGCCTGGTTAGCAAAGCCACGCCCTCTTCTCCTCCGTCATGCGTATAGCATTTACCAAAAAAAAACTTCTTTAGGCGCTGAATAACATTGAATAATTTTGCATATGTAATACTGCATGTACTGATATACCATTAAGCATTCAATAAACTTCGCTTAAAACCTTATTTAGGCGCCGAATAACGTTTAATAATGTAGTACATTTAATACTTCATATTGTTGTATATACCATTCAGCATTCGGTCTTCGTTAGAAGATGTATACCGGTCCATAACATAGGTACACTTCATATTGCACATGTCTCAGTCGTCCATCTCTTCAGCATGTGATTCACTAGCTTCAACATTCTTTGGTATCTCTGTTTCGTTCCATCAGCATTTAATACAAGAAATCCAAGAGCACGAATACCTCCTGTTTTTGTTGATATCCTCTTCGGGGCTTTCTAATACTCATTAACTAAAGTTCTTTGTATTAAACTTCTTTTAAGAATTTCACTAATTGGTTTCATATAATATTTTTGTATTTTCATTTAATCTGTCTCCAGTGTAATTTTTAAGATTTGTCTCCATGTTGTATTCCATTGTTAATTCCAGCGTTTGTCCGTCTCTCCGTCATTTTTTTCCTATCCATTAAACATGTTCATCTTGTTTAATTCGTATTTCAATTATTTCTGTATAAACAACAACATATATTTCACAACGTCGACACACGACTTTCATGTTAACATGTATGTAATGTTTGTTAAAATGTATTTCAACAACTACAGGTGTAATTGTAATGTTTCGAAATGTTCTCCACTTAAGATTGACTGAACGTTTTTTGAATATCACCTCTTAAAACTTTTGATTACGCCATTCTTTAACCTTTAGCCCACATTGTTATTTTTATCTTTTATGCAGTGTTATCTTTTTTCTTCTTAATATTTTCATTTGTTATTCACAATAAGACATTGAAATCAAATGTTTTACATTCCCCGTTTTCACATACGCATTCGTTTATATTTTGACTCTAAATCGCGTAACATGCAGGTTTTAATAAAAATTACATGACTATGTTTTACATCTTTTAAAAACAATATCGAAAGAACTTGGTCGCAATTTTTGAACAGTGCAAATACATTTCTTTGAATTGTAAAAGCATGCATAGATTTAGATTATTTAGGTTGATACTCTGCTAAACAGTTTTTAAGTCCTAAAGTTTCATTCTAAGCATCAATATGTAAGTACATTTATCTAACATATCATAATATTATGATTTAAAAGAGGACCTTATAAAAGAACGAATGTTTCAAAAATGAGCCGCGTTCTGAGAAAACTGGGCTTAATGCATGTGCCTAAAGTGTCGTCCCAGATTAGCCTGTGCAGTTCGCACAGGCTAATCAGGGACGACACTTTCCGCTTTTATGACATTTTTCGTTTAAATGAACTCTCTTCTTACCAAAAAGCCAATTTAGGCGGAAAGTGTCGTCCCTGATTAGCCTGTGCGAGCTTTACGCACATGCATTATGCACAGTTTTCTCAAAACGCGACTCATATGTTAATCAACGTATGGCGCTTAAGCATTATTGTACCGCTAAAATGTCGTATCAAGGTTGTCTCCCTTGTTATCGTGTTATAAAATCCATATTTATGAGGCGTTAATCACAATTAAAAATCTGTCCCTTTGCAGTGTTTTATAATATGTATTTGAAGCGTTAAGTAATTAACTAAGATAACATAAAATGCATCACTGTTACTGAAACTGTATATTGTTCATTAAAACAATGTAACTTTTTTATGTGGCTATAATTATTAATTTGAAAGGTAAAAAGGCTTAAATGTAAACAACAACCACACCTCCCGTTATTAATAAAATAAGTTAAGGAGAAGTAATTAAAATCAACGAAATGTTTCGTCACATACGCCCAAATATTTAGTTAACCACACAGACACACACACACATAATTGCAAAACATTTATGGCGTTTTCAAAAAAGCATACAAACATTACAAACGCGCCACCTCACCTTAAACCACAGATATACAAACTTTAGACACAACTTCACTTTCTTATAACAACGTAAAATGAACGGTACACCTTAATATTTCAAGCTGAACTTACATGTTAAAATCGAGCAAGTTTATCCGTTGATATCCGCGTAGGAATTATGGTAAAGCAACAACTAAGTGGAACTTTAGTTTTGGTATGGCATACCTTACAAATCAAGCACATATATATACTGTGAAATGTGAACAGCCAACGGGATCACGACTGTACTTGTCTTTTAATGTGGATTTTACGACCTTCTATTCAAGATGCCATCATTCCTGAAGCAAGTCAATAAGCCCAACAATCATGATTCGAAACAATCATGATTTAAACCTTATTTCAAAAATAGTTTCATTCTGCCCGAACAAGATCGAAATTGTTCTCGCTCTTGGCAACGACTCGTGTAGCTATGGTAACGAGTGTTTGGTGCCTTATTGGCCAGGATTAACATTGGTTTCTTTTTTACGACAGTCATAAAACAACGAGTAATGATATATTTACCACCATAAGTCGCTAAATCTTTAGTTTTTGGACTCTTAGTATATCTGTGAAGCTGCGAGTCGCAGGCATTTTATCTTCTTTAGTTGCTTATTTATATTAATAATGGGGTGTCAACAATTTGCTTCATCTTTGCCTTGCCGTTTTTTATGTCCTCGAATACTAAGTTTGGACACATTCTTGTATGTTTGCAGGAAGAATTATGAAGAACATGTCGTTACTTTTGCATACCGTTCAGGCTTGTTATAACAATAACATGTACGTACCAAAGTATATACCGTACATTAATAAAAGAAAACACCATACAATGCACGTGGGCAGAAAATAACGTTTAGACCATAACCAGTTAAAATCAATCAGGGACCTATACAGACGTCAATCACAACAATGAAACTAATACACATAAAGTGGTACTGTTGTAGTTATCAAATGCGCATTTATTGAAATTTCAGTTGCAACAGCAAGAGCAGAAGCCATTATTATACAATACGGTCCTTTGCTTATGGCAAGGAAAAGATCAACCATGTATTGAGAGCAGTTACTGCTGCACAGTGTCAGTGTGGTTTCCGCGAAAGTAAGTAATGCGAGTCATAATTGATTAGACTAAAGTAAATGATATATTATGTGCATAAATGTGTGTTTTCAGCATTTCTATATCAACGTGATGCATTTTAACTTTATTCTTCGCTCTACACTGTCCTTTCTTTGAAGAAATACTTATTTCTGATGCAATCTTAAATAAGGCGATTTGGAACAGTATCATGATTCCAGAATATATACAGTAGACTACTTCAAGGACCTATACTTGGCCCTGTTCTATCGATACAAATAGTCTACGACATGATTGTCTGTCTTTGAAACACAACGACAGATATGAGTTCACGATATAAGTACAATGTTTTGAGTTGTAACAGATACCATTAATAATGGTTATTGTAAATTGCAACCAACTTGGTTCTTCTTCTACTTGTATGTCTTGTCTATAAATCCAATATAAACTTTATAAATGATATTAATTTTTCAAATCCCATCAAAGTTGCAAACATTCATTTATCATAAGATAATCAAATTATTTCCATATAGTGCAGTTAACAAAATATCTTAATCATTACTTTCTCAACATATGTTTGCAAGGGAATCAAGAAACATTTTGTTCATGTTTTTCATAAACGTAGTTCACCATTCATGCTTTGGGAATGCATATTTACCTTCTACAACAGAAATGCATTTACCGCACCTAAATTTGTTGTTTTTTAAACGTGTACATAGTACATAGAGGTAATTTGATAAAAGATTTCATTATGATTACGTCCGGGGTGTTATATTTGTATACACTTATTAAATAAATTAGATTTGGCTAAAAGTGCTTCTATTTTATAAAAAGTGTTACAAAGCTCGAATTGTGACTCATACTACTCTTTCATTCATTCATAACGTACACGTTGCAACTGTCTAATAACCGTTTTATACACTCTAATCAGTTTGAGAACAAGTTGTCATCCATGTTATACAAATTGATTTAATATTATCAAGATTTTTTTAGTCATCAAAATAAATAATAGAGTTAATACTTTTCTAAATTGATTCCAACATATACTATATAATGTAAAGGCTCGTTTATAATATAAGTCCAAATTAATGTGAAAATTGTCACACTTACAATAAAAAATTGACACAGAAAATAGCATGTCTGATCAAACTGTATTGTTTAAATGTATTCTTCATTTTTCCCATGCGAGAAGAAAATATTTTATTTTTGTAGAAATCTTTAAAATGTTATCATGGTCTTCCAAGTCACTCTGAATACAAACACTTAACCTTTTAATATACAAGTGTGATTATTTTCAATTTTATTCGTCAAAAAAGATGAACGTGTCCTTGTGAAGGCCTTCAATGACGCCTGTTATTCAACATATAGTCTCTTATAATTCCAATATGGAGTGGCAATATACATTTGATAATGTGTAAATAATTGTAATATAATTACCATGAATGTATATTGATGAGACTTAAATAAAGATATACTACTATTAATTTTGTAATTTATCAAGTATATATCATTTTGAACTAAATTAATTCAATTAAACAAGTTTCTGTCAACTAATTAGCCAATTTACATAGAAACAGTAAGCTGTTGTGTTATCACTGAATTTTTCTATATTTTTTTTCAGCGCCCCTACCCATTTTTTTGTTTTAGTCTAGTTGTATGAAACGTTTTTTTGGACAGCAATTACGGGACTTGTCAAGGCAAACATGCACGATATAATAATTTTCTTCTTCGGGACGCAGAATGAAAACAATGAAATAAAAATAACCTTAGTAAATTACGCTTGTTTTAAGAAAATACAGTGTGCCACTTTGGGGGAAATACTTTATTTTATAAATAAATGCAATATTTGGTAACTATTTATATGGTTATCTTCCATTCGTCAGCTTGTGTGTGACTGTAAGTTTCTCTTATATAAATATTGTTTCACACAATACAGATATATTTCCTGTTTATGTTCCTTTTTAATAAGAGCTGTGTTTTTTTTTATAAAAATAGTATTTTTGAATCGTTTGACCTTTGCCTACATGTGCGAACTCCTTTCCTTCCATCTGTCTTCATTCTGAAAATAAATAAGAGACAATTTCTTTAAATACGATTAACATCATATGGCGTCGCGAAAACAAACAAAATGACGTCATCGTACACTGTTTGAAAGTTGTATCTAGTAACATTCATATGAAGTTTTAATTAAAAAATGTGTGTGCCATTAAAACACAAAAGTGGTTGCATGATATTATTTAAGATATGTTCACAATTCTATGCAGTGTCAATCGAATTAAGTAATAATGATAATAATAATAATAATAATAGTAATAATAATAATAATAATAATAATTATTATTATATTTTACGGCTCAAATACCGATATAAATGACACACTGACATGGTCGAAACATATCGGAATAAAGTCGTATGTAACATGCAACAGCACGTCGAATTTTAGCCCCACCTACCGCTGTAAAGACATCACACTTACGGCCGCCTATTTCGGCGGCATCATGACAAAAACAGCATCTAAGCTATGCCTTTAAAAGTTATATCGTGTCATTTTTGAAAAAGATCGCATTGCAAGTTGAATACAAGAAAGCAATTTCACTACTCTTGAAAATAAAAATGTAATCCTTGCATTTTTATTCACATCCTTCTTCCATCAATGCAGTTGCAAAGCACTTTCACGTGTCTTCAAAATATCAATTTTATGTAAGGTTTAGAGACATATTTTTCACTTTGAGTATATATTATATGCATGTGTATGGCGTACAGAAAAGCAAAAGTTTGAAATTAAAAATGATTGAATGCTTTTGCTAATGATCCATGCAACATTTGGCCATGCTCCAAATTACCTTTGCCCATACACACGTAGAAATAAGTATGAATAATCTACGAAGAACAACAGTGCCATTTGAGAAATGATGCATAGTTTTTAACTGATATTTATGCTGTAGAATGCAAAATAGCATAGACAATTTTCTCTTATTACAACAAGATTGTAAGTGTCATGCGTGGATAACAGAATCAATTTTTTTCGCGAATGCAACTACTTGGATTTTTTTATAACATAATTTATAGAAAGTTTTATTTAAAAAAATAAAGCGAGTCAATGTACAGTGTATTATTATATATTTATTTCAATATTTGGTGACACATTTTGTTGTTCAATATTTTCAGCAATATTAACTAAATAATTGAGAAAACATACTTTATTAAATAGCTATAGGATTTCGTTACATGTTTTGTCCTTTAATTAAATTGTTGCTTTATTTTCTTTGTATATGTTTTAATCAAATCAAACTAATGTAACGATTATACGCAAATATTAAGCACCTAAGTATTAGAAAAACACACAAAATAATTCATGTACGCCCACGTCTCGTGTTAACACTGACGTCGCAGCAACGACATATTTGCTTTGCATGCATGTACTTTTACATTGCAAAGCTACTACCCCATATGACATCGATTTATGCGAATTGCGATTTATATTGATTTTAACACCATACTTCCTTCCTCGTCGTTTTAAATAAGCATCGCCCTATAGAAATGTTTTCTTTAAAATATGAATGCCGAGGGAACGAACACAAAGCCGATACTATCCAACCTCTTCATCGGAGATTTGCATAACAATTCATGCGTGAACATGGTTTGAATGGGGCCGGTACGTTGGGTCGAAGATCAATGGTGGATTGGAATAGCGACAGACGCCTCTGTGAATCGATCCAGGACATCTGTGCACACAGTGTCCCGCCCTGCTTCTATTAATATATTACATTTTGTTACCAGGTGTTTTCTTATGCCTATCAAAGCTGACGTCGTTTATTACACAAATACACAAATGGGATACACATATGCTGGTGTATGGAATTGCGCTGACAAAAATTATGAGGAAAATAGGCGTTGCTGTTAGCCTCTTCTAAGTACTTATGTCACTTCCGACGCATCATAATCATAGAAACACGCCTTGTCTTGCTATTTTACCTAAATTTATGATGGTATATATCTACATATATTTGTTTTGATACAGTACAATTGTGGTACACGGCTCAGTTTGATATTCAAAACAGACTCAGTTTATACTTAAAAGTACGTCTGAATGAAATTTATCATTTCTACAATGGTCAATAGGAACAAATATAGATTAAGTTTAAAAGTGTGTGAGCGTAAGCTATGTATATATGTCTGTGTAAGTAGTATAAATATGGGTATACAACTGTCACTCGACCGTTAAATGGACCTTTCCACAGATTTTGGCATGTATTAAAGTTTGTCATTAAATGCTTTCTATTGATAAATGTAAACATTTTATTTAAAAAAAAAACTTAAGTAAAAACAAGAATACAATTTCAAGAAAGGAAAACAGAAATACTGAACTTGGCTCAAACCACTGACCCCTGGAGTAAAAGTCTTTCGCTTAGATCATTCGGCTATACGTGCTCATACCAGGATAGTTATATTTTATACTATATATAAACTATCCTAGTAGTGTCACAACAACATAACTCTCCAAATTATTCAATTGTTTCGCCTTGCAACGCTTTATAATTTGAAATCAGGTTTTTAAATCGTCAAAAGATGCATATAATGGATATTTTAGATCATGGTAAATGTCCAGTATTAATGTTCCCTCACAAATACCATAACTACAACGAATTTGCTAATCTGAAACATTGTTTAAATTTGCTAAATTTAACAAAACGTGAAAAGGTCCCTTTAATCGCATAAAAACTAATGCACTTGCTATCTGTATAAGAATCCATCCCTGCTGCGTCCCTATCAGGTAACAAATCAGTTCGATGTAAACCTAAACAGACTACACAGTTTTGTGGTGTCTGTGTCTATTGGATTATGTTAAGTTAAGTTTGTGTGTGTGTTTTATGCGAAAAATATTAATTACACTTATGGAACCACAATTTTAAAGGCTTTGAAAAAGGAAACTCAGTACACGCTGAATAAAAACAAAACATATCGTTATTTTTTTTTACAAAGTTATCAAAATATCAGCTAGATCACATATTTGTTTCACCCCTAGTTTATCAAAGCACACATACAATACATATAACACTTAGCACAAGATATACATATAGATAAACACAATTAAATTCTCCACCAGAGATGTTCTTTCAATTCAGGAAAGTGACCATTATCACATTCAACAACAACGGACACCAAAAAATATCGCAAAACCATCTACAATTGTCTTGTCTTGAGTTAAATAAAGCTTTTACATATACTATCCTTATAAAAGTGCATTTTGTGTGATTAATTAAATCTATTAAAATGGAAAAAAATCGCAGCAACCCCGATCGCATCAGAAGCCCTCAAATAATTTAGTAGCCATTTAAGTAGCCAGTTGACGAGTAATTTATGGTTGTTCCCCACAACGGCCCTCTTACACATAGCGCATGGCTGACGGCTTCAATTAATTCCGATTCATATTGGGTTGATTTCAAAGGACAGCCCGTTTTTGATAATTTAATTCGCGGTGAATGGTATCCGTATGGTTAAATGGCAATTTAAATTAGCTTTTCCCAAAGTTTTGTCACCGTCGGGGTGTAATTTTCTTTTGCGATAAAAGGAGGCTGGTCGAAAAATTGCAACGCTATAATCGGAGGGTTCTGACAGATAGTTTGAATATCAAGCTGATTTGAATCCCGAAGATTTACGAACCCCAAACACTGGTATATGGAATTTAACACAAAGTTATTGAAAAGATTCTTATTAAAAGGCATTGCTGAGTTTTAATTCGTTATTAGTTATTACATTGTTAATAACCACAACGTTTTAATAAGAATATGGAAACATGGAAAAAGGAGATACAGTTGTACCACATTTTTGGTCGGGCGGAAACTTATTTGTTTGCGCCTTAAGGTTATAACTGATGCTCGCTAGTTAACATATTATTTAGCATACGCGTTATAAAATGATCGTATTCACAAAAAGACAGATCGGTTATTCGGTTGAGTTTAATAATATATTTAAAAACTAAGAAGTTGATAACTGTCGTTTATTATAGAAGACTCTTACAATCTTGTGCAGACATTTCAAAATTGTTTCAACGGCCAGGAAATGTATGCATGATCAAAATGATAAAAACCTTACGAGTCGATTATATGAACAGTTGGTTTACCTAAATTTCAAATGAAATTTGAGATTTCATAACATAATAAACATGAACCTACAATAGTCTTATATTAAACTTGTGACGTTTGATTGCTGGCAATAACTCTATCCGAATTAGCCGTTAGTCGGCTACATAAAGTCGCAGTTAAACATGTAAGTGATGACTTTTCAACGACAATTATTTGTTTAATTTTTTATGACATCAAAAGCACAAAACAAAAGACTGCTGTTAACTCTCTTGAGGTTATTTAAGTAGTACATATAATATTTTGTTGTCTTTCAAATGACTATTTCCGGAACAAGAATAATCGCTTCACTATATAGACATCCACAGACACGGGCCATGATAAACTAAAGTACAAACTCCGTATGGGTTATTGTATCCTTTTCAATAGTGAATATGTGTTGCCGCCTATTGTAATGATGTTATTTAAAATGAACGTACATCAAATCTATTAATTGCCAGTGTACGCGAAGACATGATTTATAAAAGTGAAAAGGCAGTCAATTAAAAACAATTATTGCGAAAGGGACGATGAAATGATTTACACAATTTATGACCTAGTAGCCTTGTTATTGTTGATCTTAAAACAAATCTCAACAAATAACATTAATTGTATTAACCCATGCTTTCTTCTAATGATGTTTCATAGTTTCACAGTTGCATTTAATATATCTAATTTTTAAGATGCTAACAATTTTATATCTTGCATGACTGAAACGTCGCTACAAAATGAGACGCGTTCTTGGAAAACTGGCTTTAATTCATGTGCGTACAGTGACACCGCTGATTAGCACGTGCAGTCCTCACAGGCTAATCAGGGGCGACACAGTCCGCTTGTATGGGATCTCACGCTTTTAGCAAGTCTCTTCTCAAATGAAAATCCAGTTTAGGTTGAAGTGTCGTGCCTGATTTGGTGAGTTGGGGTCGAAACTTTCCGCAC